>NC_143259.1:73393233-73696263 GCF_984573655.1 Nuphar pumila | reverse complement strand
CAGGCAACAACTTGATACAAAATTCGATCTCTCGCTTCGGAGGTAAACCAGGTAATTTCTTCAGAAACACATCAGCAAATTCTCGGACCACGTCCAAGTCATCTATCAAAACCATCTTGGGTTCGACTGGGGCAATACTGACCAAGAATACAGTACCCCCATTCCGCATATACTTCTGAGCCTTGAAGGAAGAAATCATACGACTATCGCGCAAGGGTCGAGGAAGCTTGATCTCCAAGACAGGACGATTAGGCTGAAAAAGGACAACCTTGCCTTCTTGACAAAAGACTTGAGCATGATACTCAAAAAGCCAATCCATGCCTAGAATGACATCAAACTCTATCATGTCTAGCAGGATCACGTCAGCTGACAGGTTCTGCCCTGCCACTGACACCTCGATGCTCGGAATGTACGAATCATAAAAAGAATGTTCACCAGTCGAAGTGCGAACCTCCAATGGGTAATTCAAAGACTCTACTATCAACAGTAAAGTACGAGCAAATCTAGTAGCTATGAAAGAATGAGAAGCACCACAATCAAACAATGTAAAAGCTGCATGTTCGACAACTGAGATAGTACCTTGGACCAACTCTCCCTTGGTCACTTGCTCGACAGTTGCCGTGTATGGACGTTCGACAATAACATTCTGGTTGGTCTGCTTCGGTTAATGCAATTGCTGCTGCTGCTGCTGATACGACTGAGGTTGCCTCTGCTACGCTTGCTGAGAAGTTCCTGGCATATTTCTCCACTGGTCATCTTCTTGTTTCTTCTTGCAATCCCTGATGTAATGTCCCATCTTGCCACAATAAAGGCAACCGCCTGTGTCACGCGGGCAGGGTCGCCCTGGATGGTCAGTGGTGAACTTTGGGCATTTGGTTATGGTGATCTACTTTTGCGGCTGCTGGCGCTGCTGATGTTGGTATTGGGGCCTTCGGTTTTGGTACTGTAGCTGGTTGGTGTTGTTGTTGTTGTTGTTTTGATTCTTCTTTGTCGGAGGATGGAACTTCCTTCCACCCTGGTTCTTCTGAAACTGTCTCTTCCTCGGCCAACTCTTTTGGCCTGGATGATGCTGCTATTGTCGAGATGCTGGAGTCTTTTGTGATTCCATCCAATCATGCTCTAATAAGGAGGTCGTCTCCAAAGCCTCGTCTACTGTCGTCAGTGCACGGGTGTACACCTTCATTCGTAGAGCCGACTTTAGACCTCGAGCAAACTTCAGTGCTCGCTCCTTCTCCATTGTGTACAAGTTCGGACAGAATCTCTCCAAGTTGCGGAAACGAGTAACGTATTCCGCAAGTGAAGAACTACCCTGCTGCAGATCAAGAAACTCTTGCATCTTCCTGCTCCTCTCGTGAGCCGGAAAGTATGCAGCGTAGAAGGCTTCAACGAACTGTTCCCAATCAATCGGCTGGTTGTCAAATTTAATCTCCTAGGTGGTCGCCCACCACCTTTCAGCATCTTTCCTGAGATGGTACGTCCTGAAGTCCACCTTGCGATCGTCATCGACCTGAAGAACATGGAAAATCTGCTCCATTTTCCGTACCCAATCTTCAGCTGCCTCAGGTGTCACTTTCTCGTCGAACGATGGAGGATTCATGCTCATGAACTATTTATATGGTACCGCTGCAGTTGGAACTCGGGCAGGAACTCCCTGACCCTGGGCAGCCTGCTGAATATGCTCGCCCATGTTCCGCATCGTTCCTGGCGTCCGACAACCTTCGTAAGGTTGTTAAGTGTCTCTATGAGATCATCGCATCTCGTACGCCATGCCATCTAAATAAGTAAAATTATACACATAAGAAACTGGCAAATACTTAGAGATAGAAAATTTCATTTCATTAATAAGAAAACTGCAAGCATTACATAAACACCCTTCATCCAGACAAGGTTAATCAAACACTGCTAACAACTCAAGCAAAAATAAAAAATGAAACACTGACTTAGTGTTTCTAACAACATAACATAGCATTTTCAAAACTGGCTAGTGTATTTTTTGCAAATACACATTCTCATGCATATGACATTTCATTAAATTCTATCATTCAAGAAGTTGTCTCTTCATCATTAACATTGGCACTTTGCAAAACAAGAAATTATTCTCGTAGAGAACTTATGATTTTGCATACTTCAGTGTTGCAATTGAATTTAACAATATTCTGATACGTATAAGAAGTACATTCACATTCTCAAGTGTTGAAACTGAGTTTAACCAAAATCCCATCTTATGGGAATAACATTGGCTTTTCCACGGTGTAGGGTGCCACGCCCGCGGACCCGATACAACAATACTGCACCGTATTGTGATTCTAAAACAACGTAGTCTCTAAGTACATAGATTTACAATAATGTTTATCTGCTTACTTTACTTAGTCTGTCGAACATAAACCAAGATGTGAGGGTTTTCCTTACGCAGTACGACACACATACGTGTCGAAGGTGATTTCTGGTAATATCCCATTCTAATGGGGATTACATTGGCATTACCATGGTTCGGGGTGCCGCGCCCGCGGACCCGAAACAAACAATCTGACAAATTGAACTTAGAACAACTCTAAGGAATCCATACTCAGTTCGAAGTGTAAAAATTTCTGAGAAAAATACTTGGATGGGACACAAGAGTGTCACATGTCGATTCAGTCGCACCGGTGTACTCAATCTCATGCATTAACCTATATATATGTATACATGTCTTACGAGGTTTGCAGTTATCGGTGCTTTTATACATATATATATATATATATATATATATATATATATATATATATATATATATATATATATATATATATATATATATATATATATATATATACGTTTGCACACCTACTTAACGATGCCCAACACCTTATATGTGTGTGTACCCTTCTATATATATATATATATAGTTATTTAACACATGCACTGACCCGTGGCATGTGCACAAAGACGAACACGCTAACCGAAGTGAGAAAGGGTGCGGGGTAAACTAAACCCGAATCTGGACCCATTAAGGTCCTACTAGAAATAGGTTTTGTGTGCTGGTCAAAAGAAGAACGACTTCACATGTGTGACAGCCGATTGGTTGGAGTCACGAGGCTGCAAGGGTGCCAACGAGGGGTTTGCACCTTCGCTGCCAAAGGGACTATTGCACAAACGTAAGTCTGGTCCTTTGGACCAGACAACTAAGTTCATCATGAGATTCTGGACTGATTCTCTGCTGGGACCAGACCACTGTGATAGTTCGGCTGGGGCTGAGTCGGGCTGCCAAATGGAGTGACAGCCGGCTGGAAACTCTTGCAAACTGGGTGCCAAGGGGGCAGAACAGGGTGGATCTGGTCCATAGGACCGGGCTGTCGTGTTCACTAACGGATTCTGGTCCGACTCCTAGTGCGGAACAGACTGCCGAGTAGGGTCGATAGGGCTAAGTCAAGCTGCCACAAAGGGGCAGTCGAATACCCTTAAAAATATTACCAAGGCTGGAACAAGGCGGGTCTGGTCCATATGACCAGACCGCTACTACACACATACACATGTCTAAACCTCTCGGTTCAGACCTGGACCCAAAAGGTCTAGCGCCCCACATGGCCTCGGTGCCCAGCACCATGAGGCTGGCACCCGGCCCCAACACGGGGTAAGACAGGGCTGTCACCGTGTGCCACGCCCAAGTTGTCAAGCAATCAGGTATGAACTTCGGTTCAGACCTGATCCGAAGGTAAACTAGTTGAAAGAAATAAAATAACAAAAAGAAAGGCTGGATGCCTATTGCTGAGCGCGCGCATGGGCCACCTGCGTGGCGCCCAACTCTAATCGAAGGTAGGAAGGTCAACTAAAGGGGGTCTGGTCCACTGAACCAGACCACACATCCACCTAAGTCACGAACAAAGGTCTGTGGTTCGAACCACAGTAGCTGATCAGGGTTGGGCGCACGGCATAGGCCGGCCCCAACCTGCTAAAGCGTTTGGGTACCTGGTTGACCTATGCGCCAAGGTCCGAATGGGACCAACGAACCAAAAAAAAAAAAAATGAAAGGGGGGCCGAAGGAGGCCTGGTCACGCCTTGACCAAGTCCATCACAGGTTACCACCCCAGTCCCAAACATGTTGGGACTGGGTTGGACCCAGCACACCGGCTAAGACGAAAAGGAAAAAAAAAATGTGGTTGTAGCGCACCCACTGCATGCTAGCCTGCGCTACGCCGAGGCTCCACCAAGGCTCGGTGCATGCTGGACGAGCTCAACTCGGTCTAGTGCACCCCAACACAGTTGCTATGCCCATGAACCTGTTGAAAACTCAGCAACAAAAACAAGAAAACATGAAATGTTGGAACTAACAGAAAAAAAAATTACATAGGAGAAGAAGAACTGAAATGCAAAAATGGAAAATCAACAAAGAAACAATTTTAAGTGGATGCAGCCATCTAACAATGTAACTCAAGATGAACTACTGAATAGAAATACATTTTTGCTAGCTAATCCACCTTTGGAGCACGCATGCATGGATGCGTTGCTCCATCGGTATCATGTGTAATGAAACCTTGAACAAAATACGTTGAGTCTTCACCTTAAAACTTGGAAACGGAGGAAACAAGGCTGCAATCCTTCATGCCAAGAGGGGAGCTCCCACGGCTAGAGGAAGAGGGCAAGTGAGAGAGGGAGTTTGGGAGAGAGAATGAAAGAGAGAGAGTGTTTGAAAAAAAAATCGCCCCTTAAGGGGGCTCGACTTTTCCAAGGGCCTTTAAAACATGGTTGGGTGAGATGGATGGCTAGGAATCACTCACCCTAGATGGAGAGCTGGGGTGGAACACAGTTTTCCACCACCACCCAGCCCTTCCAATGGTTGGAGATGATTCAAAAATGCTTTTAAAAATTTCTGGATTGCCATGGGACTGCCACCCCATGCATCCAATAGTGTTGGGTCAAGGCTAATGATGTCTTTTCCTTGGAAAGAGCCCCTTGGGATTTCCCCTAAATACCAAGGCAACCCATCATACAAGGCTCCACGCCAATCCCAAGAGGGAATGGCACCCTCCTCAAGCCAAAAACGTCTACTTTTACTTCTTTAATGACATGACCATTTTATTTTTGAATTACACATTTTTCTTTTTTAAATAATTTGGGTAGGGCCAATCGTGGCCCTCCCTTTTTGAACTATTAAAGTCTTCTTACAATTATGCCACTAACCCATCTGATCAACGTGACCAGCTGGTTCCATGGCCTTGGTTGTCCCAAGGCCCTCCAAAGTGGACGAATGAAGCCTTGGTCGACCTTGACCAAGGGAAGAAAAGGTGTTTTACTTTATCGATTTCCATTTTTCAGTTAATTTCAAATGTTTTTACATAATGCTTACTAATCTTATTTCATATTATTAATGTAAATATCATCACACAGCTACTCAAGCAAAGAAATCTTCGTTTCAAGCGAAATGGGTCTCGTTTAGGCCCTCGCTAATTTTCTAAGCAATCTCCCGTAATTCACATGCACTGACGAGGTTTTTAAGTCGTTCGGACCTCAAATTTGGGGTAAGTAACCATAGCCCTATTCTAAACTTACCCTAAAAATTTAGAAAGTTAATTCGCTCTAGATTTTCTGCAATTGCCTTTTTACGTAGAATTACGCGATTTAACCCGATTCTCAAAATAAGCTAAATTACAAAGATTGCCAAATTAATAAAATTCCATCGTTCTCAACACAATTACGTAATATTACATCAAAATAAATTGTGGTTCTTACAATTTCCCCTCTCAAACTCCTTATCTTCTACATCAGCCTCTTCCCTATCTCATGCCTACTCTCTCTAGCGAGTTGTTTAAGTGTTGATGCCATCCAACATTGAATCCGGTGAGGTGTTAGTGCAAAAAGACAGGACGGACGTCCACCATCGAGAATAAGGTCTTGTTGTCGGGTTCGCGCTCTCACGAGGTAGGGTACAGTTCTTTCTACCTGCATGCAGCGCCATTTGATCTAGTATGTGTAAACACCCCAAATTTTCCTCACTCATTCTCAAACAACCCTCCTCGTGTAGTGCCAACCCTGTTAGGTCAGTGTAGGAGTCAAACCCCGAGTCAGTTTCAGAAAATCACCATTTTACCAACTTTTATTAGGAAAATTACCATTTTACCCCTAGGTCATCCCGGACCCCAGTCAGTCGGAGTCAACTAAGCTCATTGGTCAGTTCAGAACAGTTAGAATATCAGTCATCTCAAGCTCATCTGAGCTCACAATGAACAGACCATTTTCATTTCTGACCATTCCTGCCAAAATGGGATCATTTCTTCATAAATGAGCTCTTTTCTCACTCAAATCTAAGCCAATTGTCTCTGAGTCAGTCATTCATAGTCAGTCATATTTCTGAGAGTATAACTTGAGCTCACCAAGAGTTCAAGCGCTCCAGTTCCATTTCAAAACCATTTCCAAGTGCCCAGGAGCCCATTTTAGTCCATTTCAGCTCTTTGAGCTGAAATTGAACTGAGTTCAGCCAATTGAGCTAGTGTTCAAGCTTCGATTTTAGTTCATGTCATTATTACTGACCTATGTTCTAGCTCAAAGCCAGCTCAGATCCCTAATTCACTTCACTCCAGTGACCATTCCGTACCATTTCTCTAAAAATGGCAGCTTTTCTTAAAAATTTAGTCGGAAAGGTCAGTTGAGTCAGTGTCTGGTTAGTTCATTTGAGTTCTAAAACTCTAAAAACCCAGCTCAATCCAGTTCATTTCAGTTTAATCCAGCTCAAACCCTAATTTCCAGTGTCACTCTAGCTTGGCAGAGCTCGAAAATCATTTCTTCAACCATTTTTGCAAATTTTGTCAAATTTAACACTTTTTGAACTGGTACAAGTGTCAATCGGGGTCTAACATCCAAAATTCTTCATTCAGGGTCTGCATTTCGCATGTCATTTCTCATCATTTCATATCATTTCCCAGCATTTCATAACATTTCATCACATTTTCGAAGTCCAGAACTCCAGTTTTATAAATTTCAATTCAGATTGAGTTTTAAAAGTTTTCAGAAATCAATTTCAAACCCCGGGTTTCCAAAATTGACATTTTTACCCCCAGGAGTCTAAATTTGGAAATATTTTCTCAAGAAAAATAATCTGGATTTATTTCAAACTCAAATTTTTGAATTCTACACTGGATTTGCTTCGCAACGGGGTATTGAACTTCAAAATCCGAGCTCGTTTCAAAAACTACCAAAAATAGCTCGTTTTGGCTGAAAACAAATTTGGAAGTATTTTCTTGATAAAAACAATATAGATTTCTTCCAAAATTAAATTTTTAAATTCTACATTGGATTTGCTTCGCAACGAGGTATTCAACTTCAAAATCCGAGCTCGTTTCAAAAACTGCAAAAAATAGCTTGTTTCGTCTGGAAATTTTCTGAAAAGACTATTTTACCCCTTTAATCGTCAAAATTAATTTCAAAAGTGGAATTTGGACCCGCTCTGAGATGGCCCATCCATTTGCATTTTCTGTTTTAATTTATAAAAAAGAAAAAAAAAATTACCTTTTTCCTTTATTTTTTTTTGTTTGTTTTATTTTTTTATTTTCCTAAGGTGGGACCCACAAGGGGGTCGACCATCCTAGCCCTCAATCCAGCCCATTTCCTTTCTTTCTTCCTCCATTTTTTTTTTATTTTTTATTTTATTTTCTTTTCTTTCCTTCTTTCCTTCTTTCCTTCTTTCCTTCTTTCTTTCTTTTCTTTCTTTCTTCTTCTTTTTTCTTTTCTTTCTTTCTTTCCTCCTTTCTTTACTCTCCCAGCCACTCACGTACAACCTCTCCTTTCTTTCTTTCTTTCCTTTCCCTTCTTCCCCTCTTCTTTCCTTTTCTTTCCCTTCCTTCTTTCCCCTTTCTTCCTTACTTCCTTTCCATCTTTTTCAAAGCAAAAGCTGCAGCCATAGCCATTCACGTATGACTCATTAGATAACAATGGAAACTTAGGTTTTGATGAAAATCAAAACCTAAGTTCAATACAAAAAGGAGGAAAAAAGAACGGCAGCCCATTCTACAGATTCACGCCTCTCTCTCTCTCTCTCTCTCTCTCTCTCTCCCTTTTGGCTGCAGCTCTCCTTGGCTGCAACTCCCAGCCATTGAAGCCTCTTCCAAAGGCTCCCACAGCAGCCATTGCAGCCGATCTCCATCACAGCCACCTCTTCCAAAGGCTCCCACAGCAGCCATTGCAGCCGATCTCCAGCACCACCTCTTCCAAGCCTTCACCCACTGCAACCACTAGCTTCAACAAGGCATCTCCAACCAAGCTTTCTTAGAAGCAGCACCCTTAGTCTTCAACCACCATCTAGTGGCTACAACCACCTCCATGTAGTTGACACCCACTTGCAGCTGCAGCAACCGCTCCTCCATCGGTGACCAAGGCTTTCTCCAGCGATTTCCCTTGGCAGTAGCTTCCCTTCCCTAGCAACCTTCGTTAAGGCCACATCCTCCTCGTTACAGCAACCGCCATAGCCATCCTGTTCACTGCAGCCGTTTCAAGCCACTACAACAAAGATTCAAGGTAAAATCTATTATCATTTATATAACTTGGATTGGGTTTACCGAAATCGTGTGACATTCACCTTTGATGGTCATTGAAATAAAGGTTGTGAGTTATGTTTTCATGAATATATTATAAGATCAACCTCAAATCAGATTCAAGCTGTCAAAAAAAAAAATGGATTAGTCTTTCACGATGAGTGCTATCGGAAGAGATGATCCATCCGTCTCATGGATGGGGTCCCTCGTCCCTATAAGCAATAGGAATCTCTTACGTATATCCCTGATTTTTTTTTTGTTTTGGATCCTTAGGTTACTTTCATGTTTTCAGTATCATCTTCAAGTTCATAGCATTGATTTATATTTGTTTCATAGGCTCATTTTTGTTTTGTTAAGATTTATTCATTATTTCATAAGTTTTAATGCATGCGCCCAGTCCTATTATCATTTTATGTGAGAGTTTCCAATAATAAATTCTGAAATTTTATCTGTTAAATCATTTGTTTATCCATAATCTCACATTAAAAATCTGGATCAATTTGTATTTCGGAACTCCATTAGAAAAATCAAACCCTAAATCGGGTTTTGGACTTCTCTGAATTTCAATTTCTACTTTAGCAGAAAAGAACCTCCGGCACCACCCTTGTGGAAGATTCGGATTGTCCTTAAAAAATCACAGTGGATTCATGATTGAATCTACTAATGATCTGGAAATTTTTAGGTTTTTACAGTTAGTTTTTCTCTCTGTAAAAAATCGGATTTCTCAGACCCCTGGGAAAATCTTGATTTTCCTCCGTCAGGGTATAGACAGACCTTAATTCACCAAGTCCGTTCAATCCATAGCCTGTCTGCAAAAACTTTCAACATGAAAGTTGTTACTCACATAGTTTTCTGTCATTTCCAAAAATGTGGGAATTTTTCGAACTGTTTCAGTATTTTGCCGAAAATTTGTATTTCTGTCTGACAGATTTCAATATCCCGAAATTCTAGAGATTCGGGTCTTTGATAACAGCATGCCCTTTTCCAAACCGTAACCCGAATCCCAATTCTGTAAAAATAGGAAATCTTCCTCTGTTTGTCAGGGACATTCTCCCACAATTTCAGCGTTTTTCCCATCTGTCTACCATTTTCCCCATGTTTTCTACCGAAACCTGTCTGTTTCCCCTAAATCCTAGAGTCGCCGGATTCTGATCCGACTTGCCGGAGTGGTACAGCTCCGACCATAGGTCAAAACCAGAAAGTGTAAAAGGAAAAAATCCTTTCCTTACTGTCCTATGTCACCCCATAAAATTTAGGAAATTTTTATGGAAATTGTATATCGTAAATCCTCTTTATAATCAACATTTTAGGCAAAAATCACAAAATTTAGGTTTTTATTTGAATTTCCATATTTAAAAATACAAAAAAAATAGATTTTCGAGCTTTATTATGTTTATAGGGTTATTTTAAGTGTTCATGCCAAATTTGGTTTAATTTCAAGTTCATTTGCTCCATGTGTTAGTTTATCTTTAAATTCAGAAGCGAAAATCAGGCGAAAATCTGGTTAAATTTGATATTTTATGATATTTTCGCCATTTTAGGGTTTTTATCATGTACATGAGCATGTATAATCATATTAGGATTAATTTCAATGTCATTTTCATTTCATATTTTTCAATTTTATAAAATTTATTTCAGAAAACCCTGGTTTCAAGGCCATAGTCTTGTTATCAAGGGTATTTTGGTCATTTTGACTTAAATTTCGAAATTTCAAGTTCTAATTCTCCAAAATTTCTTGCATATCATCATATTATATCATATTATGTTTGATTTATTTAATTTGATTTTCAAATTTCCAAAATTTACAAAATTTCTTTCAAAAAAACCTTGATTTTAAGGTCATTAGGGGTATTTTGGTCATTTTGACCCCAATTTCGAATTTTCAAGTTTATTTTCAAAATTTATTCATTATTTATTATGTTTATATCAAAGGGGGTATGATTTGGGGTTTATATCTGAATAATATCCGATAATTTCCCATATTTTCGGATAAATTCAGAAAAACATACATTTTTGTGCTAACCTTGTTTTCTAGTTTTGCAGGAACATTCAAGAAGAAGACATAGCTTTTATTTTTTTTATTTCAATTCAATGTAACCTCAAATGTAATAATTTGGAATAAGAGTTACTTTTCTGCTTAGAATAGGGCTGCATTGCATATAGTTTAATTTATGCAAATTTCAATATGTGATGTATCATTCATGCACATTATTTCAAATTCACTATGGTTTACACGAATGGCACGTGCATAAGCTCTTATGGAGTTTATAAACTCGGTGGGATTCGTATTTATGGCCATAGTCAGAATACAAAGAAAACCAAGATTTATGATCTTATATTAGCCACATTCAGCCTACACATTTAGGCTAACTTCAAAAATGCACTGCATTTTTCAAAACTTCAAAAGGATTTCTCAATTCCCCAATGAAATTCCCTTTTCAAATTCATATTCATTCATTTACATCATTCAAATTGCATTATTGTCAAATTCATTTTCCAATTTCAATTTGAAAAAGAAAAAAATTCAGTTTTCTCAAGAATTTCCAAGTCTTTCTCAGGATCTGATTTTCTCAAAATCCTAAGTTTTCAAATGACATTTCAAAGCATTTCCCAAGTTCAAATCAAGATTTTCCTATGCTTTAAAATTCTCAAATTTCAAAATCCCAAGTTTTCATAAATCCATCTTCTCAGAATTCCCGTTTTCATGAGAATTCATTTTCCTTTTTAGAAATCCCTTTTCCAATAAATTTCCTGATTTTCTCAGAATTTTCAAATCCATTTTCTCAGAAAAGCAATTCCAAATTTCAAAATTGATTTTCCAAAGTTCAAGTTTTCATGAGGAATCACTTTCCAATGCAAATTTCTGATTTCCAATGAAATTCAATGATTTTCCCAGGAATTCAATTTTCAAGCACTTTTCCAATCCTTTTCCAAATGCATTTCAATTTTCCCAAGCAAACATCATATTTTCTCAAACTTGCATTTTTCAAAATTCCATAGCACAAGCCTGATTCTTTGTGCATTCTAGAAAAAAATAGAGCATAATTTAGCTATTTTAGTCAAGTTAAAGCACGTAATTGGTCCTTGGTTCAATTACCCTTGGTAAAGGTGCCAGGAACGGTTGAACCTCGTACCGACAGGCGGATCCCATTCCACGGAATTTTCCCGCAAATTTTCAAAACGGAGGCGAGTTAATTTTAAAAAACCATTTTCAAAACTTTGGTCGAGTTTGACTCGTGAAATTCGTTTCTCTCTCGCAAGGGAGGGGAAAAATTTTGCCATGATAACAGTATGTTATGAATAATATCATTTTATTTTAGTGCGTATGCGTGTAAGAGTATTATTATATTCCAGCAAACATGGATGTAGCCATAGCACTGTAGCCACCGTACTCGTTATGAGCATAAGCATCTTCATCAGATTCGTCTCGCTGAGATTTGATTTTTCTGGGGTTTACATACCAGCAGCTCAACCATATTCGTGTTATTGATAATATATTTAGGATATGCATACAAATTGTGCAATCAGATTTGTATTAGTAATTTTAATGTTTTTGCAAAAAAAAAATTGTCAGAGGGATATGTGTTACACCTATAGATATGAATACGTGATTTACAATACTTCAGAAATGTATTTAAAAAGAACATAAAACTTTTAAGCATCGGGTTACGTTGTTGCATAGTCCGTCCTATATACCCACGACAAAAATTTCTTGGTGTTCCACATCGGATTTCGATTTTCGATTGCCCTCCTATTACGGTACGACATAGGTCGGACCCAATCAGCATGTACACCTTCAGTTGTGGAAACACAACCATGCTGTTAAATTTCTGTGAAGGCTAACTTGCACATTCTGGACCTATGACAGTCCAGTTTAAGTTCACAAAAAAAAAATATTTATATTTATGAGGGACTGTGATACCCTGTTAGCCCCTTAATAGACACTGAGTATACAACAGTCTCTGTCCAAATTAGTTCATAAGATCATAGGTCCAACTTAGAAAAAAAAAATAATGTAACGTCGGTTTATGTGGTAGCGTTGAATTGGCCTTTAGATATTTTCTTACCACATGATGGATGGTGTGGTACATCAAGTAAATTTGATTCAATGTATTTATATAGAGGTATATGAGAAGAAAAAAAAAGGAATGTCCAGATTGGTGACGTTGTGGGCAAGGTATTTACGTGAAGCATTGAAACTTTTTTCAATGCATAAACTAATTGAGTATATGCAGTTTCAATTTCCTTATGTCCAGACCCATAGTGTTTCAACGTTAGTTAAAAGGGTCATTCAGTTAACCAACATCAACCTATTAAAGTTGGGGCAGAATTTGAGGTTTTATTTCCCAACCAAATAACACTTTCGTCCATAAATAAAATGACACTCAGACCTTACCCTAGTGGTCGGTTTGACTGGGTTGGGGTCAACAAACCCGGCTCACTGCTGAAGCAGTGGTAGCAAAGTTGAGTACTATGACAGCAGTGATCGGCCCCTTAGGTACTTCTGGTGGCTGCTTGGCATAGACTAGGTGGACATATTGCTTCACAACCAAGGGTGATTGCAGCCGATAAATGGCTTCATCGTACGGGTTACAGCAGACTCCCTCACGCCCTACTGTGAGAGGGTGGCTGTGAAAGTGCAGTAGGATCGAGGCAACAAGTACTAGAGGGGGGGTGAATAGTGCTTTTAAAAATTGTCTGCGGAATATTGACGAATTTTGCAATTTGAAAAACAAACACATAAAGAACACAATAATTTATCCTGGTCCTGTCTTTCCCGACCTACATCCAGTCCCCAAGCAAAACCCGCTTGAGATTTTCACTATCAACCTTGTGTAACTACAAGATCATACAGACCAAATCCGGTCCCACTTTCAGTAACACACCTACTGAAAGCAAACAACTCCTTTAAACCAAGGAGTCCTTCCTTTTACAGAAAATAAGTAACAACTTACAATACAACCTATGAGCCCTTCTTTTGAATGCAAATGAGATGCAGTTGGCTTTTGAGGTTGTTGAAATACTCTACTCACGAATTCACTATCTCTCAAAGAATTTTGAGTGAAAAACTAAAGTGAAAATATCAAGTGAGTGAGAAAATGAATATGAGTGAAAAGCAAAGACTAATTGATTCAAATTGATTGAATTGAAGTTATTTTGAGTGTAAAATGCACTCATATTTATAGTTGAAAGTTTTCATACATTGAAGGTATGAAAGAGTGTCAAAACAGTCCATTTTGAACAATCAAAATGTTTGAAAAATGAAAAGACACGCCTTTTTGAAGTTTCGGAAAAAATGGCAAAATTAGTCGACTAGAACAGTAGTTAGTCGACTAATAGTTAGTTATTAGTAGACTGACAGTTATCGTCGGTCGACTGATCTGTTAATCGAGCCGTTTGAAAATCTAAACTTTTGAAACTTAGTCGACTAGAGATAAAATTAGTCGACTGCTAATATCATCAGTAGACTGAAAAACATTTCAGTCGACTGCTGCTAAAATCTTCTACAAAACATACTATCTGTCCGGTCGACTGATAAAAGCGTTAGTCGACTGCTGCTAAAATTCCAGAAAACACATGTTCTGTCCAGTCGACTGATAAAGTCATTAGTCGACTGCTGCTAAATTTTCCAAAAAACAGACATTCTGTCTAGTCGACTAATAAAACCTTCGGTCGACTAATTTGACAAAAATGACTTTTTAGAAAATATGGCGCGAAAGGATTAGTCGACTGGTGAGTCTATTGGTCGACAAATAAACATGAAAATTTAAGAAAAGAGTTTTCTAAAAAGCTTTTCATGAAGGGTTCTTTTAGAAAAGTTTTTCTAAAGACTTTTTAGGTGAAATGCAACCTAAATATGCACACTAAGTAAGGCTCTTACAAGAATCTAAGACTTTTAATGAATTTAACATTTGCACACTAGTCTTTAAAGATTCTTCATCGAATTCTTCAATGTTTGTCATCTTTCTTCATCGCCTTAGCTGAAATGCAGTTGATTTACTTGTTCATCATCAAAACCTTGTACTTGAAGTATCATGTACGGCTTCATTGTCGTAACAATCTCCCCCTTTTTGATGATGACAAACTTAATGAAAGATGAAGCATTTAGATGCATAGATGGAGATTTTACTCCCCCTATCAATATGCTGCAAAACATTAAAAGTTAGCACATTTAAAGCACATATATCACATATTGATTGGTTTGCATTTCCATTCATCATTACTTCATGCATTTAAAAACTTTTTCATACATGCAATTTTCAATGCATGTACCTAATGCTATCTTTTTCTCCCCCTTTGTCATAATAAAAAAAAATAAGGGCAGAAATAGCATAAGCAAAATGTAAATACAAGTTTAAAATATTACAACCCATAAAGTATGAAAGTTCAGTAAAGACGGAAAATAAAGATTAGAAAAGTGAGTTGAGCAAGTCCTTGATTGCAGTAACATCTTTCTGAATCGAAGAAAGTTGTTGAGTGACATCTTCACGAAAAGTGCGTTGATGCAGCTGCAAAACTTCATCATTGTCTTTGACTTGTAGAAAATTTCTTTCTTTTTGCTTGAGATGAAGGTGTCGCAGAAGATGGTGAGGGTTCAGAAATTGATGGTTCAGTAGGATCAGATGGTTCAGTTTGATCAACATTTAAAGGAGGCAGATATTTGATTTTCATCCTTTTAAAAATAGTTTGATCAAAGAACTCCTTTTTCTCAATATATTTTTCATTAGTTAAAGGAACTTTGAAATGTCTGAAAATACGAGTTAGAAGACATCCATAAGGAAGAAATGGTTTTTGTTTCCACAAATTTGTAAAATACATAATGACCCAATTTACAGAAATATTTCCAAATAAAACATAAAAAGCCGTAGATAGATCTATGAAATAGTAATCAAAAGAACCAGTTTTAGGTAAAACATTATGGGCAAGGATTCGTCCAGCAATGCGTGCACGAGTTTGAAGATTAGTATTTTTGAAAGGAGGGCAGTGAGGTACACCTGGAAGAAGAATTTGTTCAAAAATTCTCTCATTATTCAGTTCAACAGTATTGAAAAGAGTGTCTGAAGATGGAATTTCTAGGATTTCTCCAAGTAGTTTAGAATCAAACTCGATTTCAACATCACGAACAAGAGAGGAAAGAACTCCAGTTTCATGATCAAAATGTAAATTCGTATAAAACAAGTGAATTAGAAAAGGATAGTGAAGGGTGTCTGCACAGGCATCAAAAAGATGTGAAATTCCTGGAAATAATTCTCTTATTTTGTAACGAGAAAATAGGTGAAACAGTACATTTCGGCCTGGTAAAATAAGTAGTGCAGAAATCGATCCAAAAGTATCATATAAAAGAGGATTTTGAAGTAATCTGAGAGAAAATCCATGTCTTGAAGAAGGTGTAGGAGGAGGAGAACCTAAACCTTTTGCAGATGCAATCTTTGAACGAGGCATGGTTAAAAACAGATTCACCCTAAAAAAAATGATGTCGGCTTCCAAATGATGTCCGGGAGAAGGAAGACGTTGTCTGGCGTTGTGAGGGAGAACCAATGCAATAGAAATAGTGAATAGACGAGAAGGAGTCTGCGGTGGATGACGACAGATGCAAGGAGGCTGCCACAACGGGATTCCGGCGAGGACTGAAGATACACCATCACGACAAGAGGATTCCGGCTAGATTTGAAGATATGCCGGTTACTGCAAGAGGATTTCGGCGTTTCCCTATCACGGCCAGAAAATTCTGGCAAGGATAGGTTCGAATGGTACTCCGAGGGTTTTTTGGAAGAGAGAGAGGGTTTCGTTTTAAGGGTTTCATTCCTTTTAAAAAAAAACGAAAAGGTACAAAAATGAAACAATGAAAAAAAAAAACGGGTAAAAAAAAATCCAAGGGGTATCGGGTCCCTTCAGTTAAAATTTTTAAAAAAAATTTTAGTCGACTAAAATTTTATCGGTCGACTAAGAATGTGCGACTCATTCTAATTTTTTTTTTAAAACATCAGTCGACTAGAAATTTATCGGTCGACTAATATGTTGTGATTCATTCTAAAAATTTTAAAGCATCAGTCGACTAAAATTTTATCGGTCGACTAATATAGTGCGATTTTGAACGAGCATTTTTATAAATCCAAAAATGAGCAAATGCCTAGTTCTTTCCTAATTCTCATAAAATCTTCATTTTTAAGTGGTTTAGTGAAGATATCAGCATGTTGTTCTTTAGTGGAAATAAAATTTAATGAAATATCTCCTTTTAACACATGATCTCTTAAGAAATGATGTCTAACTTCAATATGCTTAGTTCTTGAGTGCTGAACAGGATTTTTCGAAAGATTTATAGCACTAGTGTTATCACAATAAATGGTTGTTGTGGAGTAATTCAAACCAAAATCTTTTAAGGTTTGTTTCATCCGTAGTACTTGTGAACACGCTAAACTAGCCGCTATATATTTTGCTTCAGTTGTTAAGAGTGACACTGAATTTTTCTTTTTACTAAACCAAGAGACTAAGGAATTTCCTAAGAAATGACAAGTTCCGCTAGTACTCTTGCGATTAGATTTACTTCCTGCAAAATCTGCATCACTATATGAAACTAAATCAAAGGAAGATGATTTGAGTAAAACAAACCGAAATCTGAAGTATCTTTCAAATATCGAAGAATTTGTTTTACTGCAGTTAAATGAGATTCCTTTAGATTAGCTTGAAATCTTACACACATACAAACAGTAAACATTATATCAGGTCGACTAGCAGTTAAGTATAATAGAGATCCGATCATACCTTTGTAGAGCTTAGTATATACATTTTTACCATTTTCATCTTTATCAAGAGAAGTAGTTGTACTTATAGGATTTCTTCTTGATTTCGATGAGTCCATCCCAAATCTCTTGAGAAGTTCTTTTGTATACTTAGCCTGATTGATGAAGATTTCTTCTTCAGTTTGCTTTATTTGAAGTCCAAGGAAGTAGTTTAATTCGCCCATCAAGCTCATTTCAAACTCTTCCTGCATAGCTTTAGCAAATTCTTTACAAAGAGAATCATTAGTAGAACCAAATAGTATGTCATCAACATAAATTTGCACAATAAGAATATCTGAATTAAGGTTTTTAATAAATAAAGTGGAGTCTACCCGACCAATGGAAAAACCAGATTGTTCTAGAAAATTTTGTAGTCTTTCATACCACACTCTTGGTGCTTGTTTAAGTCCATACAAAGCTCTTTTTAATTTGTAGACTTTTTCTAGATATTTCTCATTTTCAAAGCCTGGAGGTTGCTCTATATAAACTTCTTCATTGATGTGTCCATTTAAGAATGCACTTTTAACATCAATTTGATATAACTTGAAGTTCATGTAACTAGCAAAAGCAAGCATCATTCAAATTGACTCTAATCGAGCCACTGGTGCATAGGTTTCATCAAAATCTATGCCTTCTTCTTGATTATAGCCATGTGCTACTAGCCTTGCTTTGTTACAAATAACTTCGCCATTTTCGTCCAGCTTATTTCGGAAGACCCATCTTGTTTCAATTACCGGATGATCCTTTGGTCTATCAACTAGATCCCAAACATCATTCCTGGTAAATTGGTTAAGTTCTTCAGACATGGCCAAAAGCCAAAATTCATCATCACAAGCCTCATTGATATTTTTTGGTTCTATTTTAGATATGAAAGCAACATTTGCAATATATTTTTCTAATTGCCTTCTAGTTTGGACACCACTCTTTATTTCTCCAATAACTTGTTCATGTGGATGATTAGGAACTTCTTTCCAAACTGGTTGAAGAGGAACATTTTCTTGAGAAGTAATCTCTATCAAAGGTTCTTCTTGAAGTATTACTTCTTCTCCTTCGCTTAGAGGTATTACCTGCTCACAATTCTCATCAAATGCAACATGTAAAGATTCTTCAATGCAAGATGTTCTTTTATTAAAAATACGATAAGCTTTACTTCTAGAAGAATATCCAAGTGTTACGACAATGAAGCCAAACATGATACTTCAAGTACAAGGTTTTGATGATGAGCAAGTGGAATCAACTGTATTTCAGCCAAGGCTATGAAGAAATTGAAGAATTAGATGAAGAATCTTTAAAAACTTGTGTGAAAATGTTTAATTCATTAAAAGTCTTAGATTCTTGTAAGAGCCTTACTTAGAGTGCATATTTAGGTTGCATTTCACCTTAAAAGTCTTTAGAAAAAAACTTTTCTAAAAGAAACACTTTTGAAAATCTTTTTAGAAAACTCTTTTCTTAAATTTTCATGTTTATTAGTCGACTAATAGACTTATCAGTCGACTAATCCTTTCGCGCTATATTTTCTAAAAAGTCATTCTTGTCAAATTAGTCGACCGAAGATTTTATCAGTCAACTGGACAGAATGTCTGTTTTCTAGAAAATTAGCAGCAGTCGACTAATGGTTTTATCAGTCGACTGAATAGAACATATGTTTTCTGAAAATTTAGCAGCAGTCGACTAATGCTTTTTATCAGTCGACCGAACAGAATGTTTGTTTTTCAGAAGATTTTAGCAGCAGTCGACTAAAAGGTTTTTCAGTCTACTGATGATATTATCAGTCGACTAACTTTTCTCAAGTCGACTAAGTTTCAAAACTTCAGATTTTCAAATGGCTCGATTAACAGATCAGTCGACCGACGATAACTGTCAGTCTACTAATAACTAACTATTAGTCGACTAACTGATATTTCAGTCGACTAATTTTGCCATTTTCCTGAAACTTCTCAAAGGCATGTCTTTTCATTTTTCAAACGTTTTGATCGTTCGAAATGGACTGTTTTGATACCCTTTCATACTCTCAACGTATGGAATCTTTTAACTATAAATATGAGTGCATTTTACACTCAAAAACACAGAGAAACAACAAGAATTCAATTGATTTGAATCATTTACTTATTGCTTTTCACTCCTATTCATTCAAGTATTTGTTTTCTCACTCACGTGATATTTTCACTGCAGTTTTTCACTCAAATCACTTTGAGAGATAGTGAATTCGTGAGTAGAGTGTTTCAACAACCTCAAAAGCCAATTGCATCTCATTTGCATTCAAAAGGAAGGCTCATAGGTTGTATTGTAAGTTGTTATTTCTTTTCTGTAA
Organism: Nuphar pumila; assembly: GCF_984573655.1. Lineage (NCBI taxonomy): Eukaryota > Viridiplantae > Streptophyta > Magnoliopsida > Nymphaeales > Nymphaeaceae > Nuphar > Nuphar pumila. Next base: position 73,676,671 of record NC_143259.1, on the reverse strand, counting down.
AAAGAAGGACTCCTTGGTGTAAAGGAGTTGTTTGCTTTCAGTAGGATTGTTACTGAAAGTGGGACCGGTTATGGTCTGTGTGATCTTGTAGTTTACAAGGTTGATAGTGGAAAATCTCAAGCGGGTTTTGCTTGGGGACTGGATGTAGGTCGGGTTAGACCGAACCAGGATAAAATCTTGTGTTCTTTGTGTGTTTGCTTTTCGATTTGCAAAATCATTCTATATTCCGCAAATTTTTTTTTAAAAGCACTATTCACCCCCCTCTAGTGCTCGTTGCCTCGATCCTAGTGCACTTTCATTTGGTATCAGAGCACAGGTTTGCTATTACTTTGATTTGACCATCAACTAGCATGGCAACTATAACATCTCAGCACAAAGAAGAAAGCTCCTCTGTTCGTCCTCCTCTCTTCGACGGAACAAACTATGGATACTGGAAAGTAAGAATGACAATATTCTTGCAATCCATGGATCTATATATCTGGAGAGTTGTTTCAGAAAAGTACCAAACTCCATCAACTGATTTCAGCCGATGGATCGATGATGAAAAGAAGACTGCTTCACTGAATGCCAAAGCCATGAATGCATTATATTGTGGCGTTGACAAGGTAGAATTCAATCGCATCTCTCAATGCTCTACAGCAAATGAAATCTGGCATACTCTTCTCGTGACACACGAAGGTACGTCAAAGGTAAAAGAATCTAAAATTGCTTCTTTAGTTCATAAATTTGAATTGTTCAAAATGAAGCAAAATGAATCTATATCGGACATGGTAACTAGAATGACCGATATAACTAACACTTTGAAATCCCTTGGAAAAGAATATTCACAAGTGGATTTAGTCAGAAAGATTCTAAGGTGTTTAACTCCTGAATGGGAGAGAAAAACCACTGCTATTGAAGAAGCAAATGATCTCAATACTCTCACTCTTGAAGACTTAGTTGGTAACCTAATGGCATATGAGGTCCAACTTCAAGACAGACAAGAAGAAGAGCCTAAGAAGAAATCTCTTGCTTTTAAGGCTACTTCTGACTCAGAAAATTCAGAAGAAGATGAAGATGAAGATATTGCCCTCATCACAAGGCAATTCAGAAGATTCATCAAAAAGGGAAGATTTTAAAGAAAGGTAAAGAAAGCCGATTCTTCCATTCCCAATGAAGTAAAGTGCTTTAACTGCAAAAAGGCAGAACATATCAAGAAAGATTGTCCTCTTCTTAAATTCAAGCCCAAGGACCAATTCAAGAAGAAAAGGCATTTCAAGCATGTTGGGATGATAGTGACTCCTCTTCCGATGAAGAATCAAATGAAGAAGTTGCCAACATGTGTTTTGTAGCACAAGAAGATTCGGTAAGTCAATTTGACTATGATGATTTATTTGAAGCATTTAATGATTTATATGCTAAATTTAAGAGTCTTAGTTCTAAAAATAAAGAGTTAAAAACTGAAAATTTAACTCTTGACTCTCAAAATAAAGTGTTACTTCAAGAAATAGAAGATCTCAAGAAGGAAAATTCTTGCCAAGCACTTGAGATAAAAGAAATTGGAGTTAGAACCAATCTCTTACAAAATGAAACATTTAGTCTTAAAGAAAAGTCAAGAGATCTTCTTTCTATAGTGACCAAATTCACAAATGGTCAAGAGAATCTAGAAAAACTTCTTGGTTCTCAAAGATGCTCGGTTAATAAAACCGGATTGGGATATAGCTTCTTTGATACTCAAAATAGATCAAACCTTGTGGTGAAAAATCAAAGACATTATTCTCAACCTTTTGTTCATAAAACTAAACTTTTTAGTTCTAATAGAAATGCATCTAGAAATGATTATTCTGGAAATGTTTATTCTAAATCTTTTTATAGAAAGAATATCTATTATCAAAGGAAACCAAAATCCAAATGGATATGGGTTCCTAAGACTAACTCTCATGGACCCGAAAATAGAAAGGGGTCAAATGCTCTGTTTTCTGATTTTGTTGTAGGTACACAACATAAGGAGCAAATGGATATTGGACAGCGGCTGTTCCAAACATATGACTGGAAGGCCGGAGTTATTTTCCACCCTCCAAAATAAGGATGGAGGAACCGTCACCTTTGGTGACAATAACAAGGGAAAAGTGATAGGTATTGGTAATATTGGTAATCCAAAATTTCCCTTGATAGAAAATGTTCTTTTAGTAGATGGTTTAATGCATAATTTAATATCTATCAGTCAATTATGTGATAAAGGTTTTCATGTTTCTTTTGAAAATGATTTATGCTTAATTTCTGATTTTCAATCTAAAAAGATCATTTTTAAAGGTAAAAGAAGAAACAATGTGTATGAACTATATCTAGATGAATTACCCTCTTTTAATGAAAAATGTCTTATTGTTTCAAATGAAATTCAATGGTTATGGCACAAGAGACTTGGACATGTTAACTTTAAAATTATTTCAAAATTATCCAAGAATGATCTTGTAAGAGGCCTACCTAGAATACCATATAAAAAGGATCACTTATGTGATGCTTGTCAAAGGGGTAAACAAATCAAGAGTTCTTTTAAAGCAAAAGATATAGTTTCAACAAAACGTCCTCTTGAACTTTTACATTTAGATCTATTTGGACCATCTAGAATTCAAAGTTTGAATGGTAGCAAGTATGCTTTTGTTATAGTAGATGATTATTCTCGGTTTACATGGGTGATTTTTCTAAAAAGCAAAAATGATGTTTTTTCAGAATTTTCTAAACTTTGTAGAAGAATTACAAATGAAAAATCTACATCTATTATTAAAATTCGTAGTGATCATGGTGGTGAATTTGAAAATGAATCTTTTCTAAAGTTTTGTGATTTACATGGTATATCTCACAACTTTGCTTTTCCTAGAGCGGCTCCACAAAATGGAGTTGTTGAAAGAAAGAATAGAACTTTGCAAGAATGTGCTAGAACCATGCTTCAAGATAAAAATTTACCAAAATAATTTTGGGCTGAAGCAATTAATATAGCATGTTATGTCTTAAATCGTGTTCTTATTCGACCAATTTTACATAAAACATGTTTTGAATTATATTATGATCGTATACCAAAGATCTCATATTTCAAAATTTTTGGTAGTAAATGTTTCTTGTTAAATACCAAAGATAATCTTGATAAGTTTGATTCAAAATCAGATGAATCAATATTTCTTGGATATTCTTCTAGAAGTAAAGCATATCGTATTTTCAATAAAAGAACATCTTGTATTGAAGAATCTTTACATGTTGCATTTGATGAGAATTGTGAGCAGGTTATACCTCTAAGCGAAGGAGAAGAAGTAATACTTCAAGAAGAACCCTTGATAGAGAGTACTTCTCAAGAAAATATTCCTCTTTAACCGGTTTGAAAAGAAGTTCCTAATCATCCACATGAACAAGTTATTGGTGAAATAAAGAGTGGTGTCCAAACTAGAAGGCAGTTGGAAAAATATATTGCAAATGTTGCTTTAATATCTAAATTAGAACCAAAGAATATCAATGAGGCATGTGATGATGAATTTTGGCTTTTAGCCATGTCTGAAGAACTTAACCAATTCACTAGGAATGATGTTTGGGATCTAGTTGATAGACCAAAGGATCATCCGGTAATTGGAACAAGATGGGTCTTCCGAAATAAGCTGGATGAAAATGGTGAAGTCATTCGTAACAAAGCAAGGCTAGTAGCACATGGCTATAATCAAGAAGGCATAGATTTTGATGAAACCTATGCACCAGTGGCTCGATAAGAGTCAATTCGAATGATGCTTGCTTTTGCTAGTTACATGAACTTCAAGTTATATCAAATTGATGTTAAGAGTGCATTCTTAAATGGACACATCAATGAAGAAGTTTATGTAGAGCAACCTCCAGGCTTTGAAAATGAGAAATATCCAGAAAAAGTCTACAAATTGAAAAAAGCTTTGTATGGTGATGTCTTCTTTTAAATCGTTGTAATTTTGAAAAGATTTTTATATGAAAAACATGTGAAAACCAAACATCAAATAATAAAAACCGGTTCTCACTAGTGGATGAGACCGGGTCAAACTCAGGGAACAGGAATATTTCGTATTCAAGCACACAAATCTAAACTAATCTTTATTGCCGAATTATTAAAATGTAAAAATGTTCAAGAAAAGTAAAAACAACTAACTATTACAACAAATGAATACCCTTCGCAGAGGGCGTAAAGTGCAATATTTACAAACCCAATTAAATTCCTAATTCTAGAAATAAAAGCAAAAAGAAGCTTTATTCTTCGTACTTCGTGTTACGTAATCGCTTCCACTCCACTCCTGTGCTATCCTGCACAATTCAAAGGAGCACGAGCAGTACCAGAGATAGAAACTAAAAACTATACTAAACACAGTTTATGCTAATTCAATGCTAAAAACATGAAAACAATCTAATGACTAATAACTAAGTAATTCTATGATTAACTAACTGATTATTAAGTAATTAACAACGCTAATTATCTATCATTTACTTAACTAACAATTACTTAAAACTCAATGAACTAGGATCTAACAATAGAGTAAGCTAATTATGTGAACAAAACATGAGATTAAAATTTCAAGAATTGAAAGAAATGAAAATATCAAGGACGTAAGGAAAATCAAGAATTTCAATATGTAAAAAAACAAATAGGAAATGACTAAAAACTAAACAGAAAATCAATTAAAAGAAGTAAAATCAAGAGATATAGAACTGAACAAACAGAAATTGAATGAAAGAAACAGAGAATTAAGGAATTCAAAATATGAGGAAAGAAGAAATTGGAAGGTAAAGAAAACAATAAAAACAGATTTTAAAAACAAATAGAAAATTGCAAAACACAATAGAAAATAACAAATGAGATAAGATCTATACTACAGGAACTGACTCAATTAAAAAGCAGGAAACTAAAAACAATTAGAAAAAAAATTGAAGAATTGGAATGTATATAAAAACAGACAATGCATGTAATTAAAAACAAGAGGTTCAATAAAATGAATAGCAAAACTCAGTAAAATAACAAAACAAACATAAATTCTGGAAAAACAAACTGCAATTAAAAAAAAACTATAAGGAGGAACATTAGTAACGATTCAACTAAACAGGAAAAAATTGAATTTACTGCATCATCAAAGCCAAAGTTACTGAACTAAAACTAGAGTTTAGGAAAAGAAAAAAATTACTGAACTGAATTTTATGCTTGAACCGAATTTGCTAAACTAAAACAAAAACAGGAATCGGAAATGGAAGAATCAGGAATTACAGATTTCAGAAAATAAAAACAAGTGATAAATGAGAAAAAAAAACAGAGAAAAGAAAAAAAAACTGAATGCAGAAACACACAATAGATCAAATTAACGAATGACAAAATATGATATAGCTATGAAATAAAAAACAAACAGAACAATCAAACACTAAAATGCATTGAAACACAGAATTTCAAACTAAACGATGTATTGAAAGAGAAATTTATTTGAAAATTAAAATATAACAACAAAAAATCAAACAATGCTTGAAACGACCAATACAGGAATTCAAATTACGGTACACAGAAATTGAACAAATCTTTTTCTTTCTGTTTTTCTGTTTTTTTTTTTTCTTTTTTTTTTCTTTTCGTTTTACACATATCAATAACCAGAAGAAGATCTGAAGAAGAAGAAGAAGAAGAAGAAGAAGAAGAAAAAGAAGAAGAATAAAAGAAGATCGGAGGAAGAAGAAGAAGAAGAAGAAGAAGATGAAGAACAAGAAGATCTGAAGAAGAAGAAGAAGAAGAAGTAGAGGAATCGGAACTTACCGTGAATCAGAAAGGAATTGGAAAAAAAGTTGGCGGCCTCCACCGTGCGCCATTCACCGGACTGAAGAGTCCTCCACTGCTGTCGGCTGGAGTGTAGACATAGAAAGAGGGAGAAGGGGAAGATAGGGCAGAGGAGATGTCGGTGTTAGTGGAGGATGGTGAGAAAAGAGGGAAAGAGAGGGAAAGAAGGGAAAAAGGGGCTTCAGGTGTATGGAAGAGGCGCCCGATTTTTGTGATTTTGGGGGTTTTTAACAGCAAACAAACCGGTTCACCGGTTTGTTGCTGTTTGTTTTAATTTTGAAAGAATTGCAAACCGGTTAAACCGGTTTGTGATTATTTTTTTCAGCTTCTTTTTTTTTTAAAAAAAAAAAACCAAACCGGCTTGAACCGGTTCAAACATAATTTTTTTTCAGTTCAAAGTCAAAAACCGTGTAAACCGGTTTATTAGAAAAATTTTCAAAAAGTTACAAACAAAATTTTCTTTCTTTATTATTATTTTTTTTATTTAAAAAGAAACTAAAAATAAAACTATTCTAATAATAATTTTTTCTTCTTTTCTAAAAAAAACAAACACTTAAACTGAATATAAAACTATTTTTCTCCATTTTTTTTTTATTTTTTTTTATTTTTTTTTATTTTTTTATTTTTACTTTTAAAAAAAACTAAAACCAAACTACTATTAATGTAACAAAAACCAAAATATGCATAAAAATGTAAAATAAAACTATTTTTCATGCATTTTCTATTTTTAAATCATTTTAGCACATTTACTCGAAAACTAACATAAAATTGGGTTTTTGAAACATTATTTTATAAAATCATGCATATTTAAATGTTAATAAACCTTGAATTATATGCATGATCAAATACCCCCATGCTTATGTTTTGCTAGTCCTCAAGAAAAATGCAAGAAATCAAACTATCACCTAACTCACTTTCGTAGGAATCACGGTTGCATTTAGCTCATGCAACAAGCCCTTTCAACCCCTGGGTTACCCCAGTGGACGAGTAAGGTCTCGTGAAGGTTTGCAGTGATGCTACCCACAAACATCTCTGTCATGTATGCAAAATATTACACATCCTCATAATTAGTAGGTAATTAAAGACTTTGTTTTCACAAATATTTCATGTTGTTTCAAAATCAAAACATAATTAGATTCTTTTTATATACCACCACAGAAAAGAATTTCTTTCACTTTTCTAAATATCACAATTATTTATGTTTTATTCTTAGAAAATCCAATAAAAACATATTATTATTTACTTATCCTCACTCATATGTTTTCTACACAGGTTTTCTCAATCACACTTCTAAGCATTGAACTTTTCTTTCTTTTTCAGCTCTTTTCTCAATTTTTTCATTTTTTCACGCTTTTTCTTTTTGCGCATTCATTCTTCTCTTATAGCTTGCATGTGGTATGCTTTTATGCCTTGTGCAATGTCAATATCTTCTATACTTTTTCAATGCATACCAAAAGATATCAACTAAGACATAAAAGTGACTTCCTTCATTCACCTTTATAACATGAGAATCAAATATTTCAACTTGTATCTGTTCTCAGTTACTTAGGATCACAAAGTTTTCCACTCTCCTTTTCGAAATGGAATTAAAAGTTTCAACTTACATCTAAGTTCCATCTAGTAAGGATTGTGGAATTATCCAAACAACCTAACGCATGCTATTTTTTTCTTTTGAGCTCATTTTTTACGCTTTTGTTCATTTGCTTAGTTTTTCAAAAATAGAACTGTGCATATTCATATTTATGATTCAAAATAAATTCTAACATGTATCTATCATCATTTCTTCGAAATCCGCATAAACAACCATAATTTTTAGATCTATGTCAGAAAAAAAAATTTCGTGGGGCTTAAAAATCCTCTAAAAACATCAGATTTGAAATAACATTCATATAAGTTCAAACTCTTTCTTTAAAAATCTACTTTTCATGAGAGATATGTAAACATGTACAAGAACGTAAACAGAAATATCAAGGTGTGCACTCTACACCCTCCCCCATGCTTGAATGACACTGTTCCAGTGGCACTCCCCCATGCTTATATGAAACTAAGTGAATCCACATGAGAGAAAATAATTGAGTGAAAAGAGTAGAATAACCTGACATGAAAAAATATACGTTCTATGAATGTAATGAATGCAATGTATACATGACAAAACATAAAACTCATAGAATGAAACAAAAAGAACATGAAAAACTCACGAAAAAGTAAAAACAAAATAAAATCTATAAATTCTAAACAAATCTAATAATATACAAGATATGGGTTGCCTCCCATAAAGCGCTAAGTTTCACGTCCCCAGCCAGACGGATCCCTGGAAAACCCTTCATTGTCCATGAGATCAATGGACATGAAGTCAGACTCAACCGGGCTCTATAAAGAAAAGAGTGTCATCTGTGACACTACGCACTGTGTTTCCATCCCTTCTACCTCTAACTGTAGGATCATAACTCTCTCGACGTGAAGAACAGAGATTAGTCTCATCTGAGAGACTGGTCAAGAATCGAGAGTCTAGGACCGACCGAGTATCAATGAATGCTACTTCAGACAAATGGTGAATATGATCTGGCTTGACTTGGTCAAGCACGTTTTGCATTTGAACCTCTTGCTTACTAAAAATTGGTGATCCTAAAGGCTCAGAAAAAGGGGCTCTATATGATGATAATGCATGCTGTAGGTAAGGCCCCTTCTGTTGAGGTATCATGGAGATCGACTCGTCAGTAGAAATGATATGGGGTTCTTGAGTCGAGTCCTGAGTGGAGTGAGACGCCTTCCCATACTGAAGGGATATAACAGATTTGACTTGCTCATGATGTGCAGCAATGGGTTGCAAGTCAAATGACATGGAATCTTCTCCCTTGGATGTGACAACAGACTGACTATGAAGGTTTCCCTGGTTTTGCCTACTCAATGTCTGAGCTAACTGTCCCATTTGAGTCTCTAGCTTGGCTATTGACTGCGTATGGGAACAAAGAGTGGCCTTGATATCAGAAAAGGCTTCTAACATCTTCTCTTAAAATGATGAACTTGGAATGGGCTCCTGAGGAGAAGGTAGACAATACTGGGGATGAACCTGTGGAAATATAAGATGCGAGTAACCTTGTGAAGGGTTACTGGGTCTATACTGTGTCTGGGAGGGCTGATGGGATAGGAGAATGGATTGGTTTCGCCAACCTGGGTTATATGAGGATGTAAATGAATCGGGCATGGGTTTAGCGAAACCTTGGGCAGCATTCACCTGCTCCTGAACGAATTCAGGATATAATGGTGCTGCCGGACAATCCGCAACATAGTGTGCAGGGCTAGCACATAGCTCGCACACTCTTTCTACTGGACTTCTCGAAGAATTGGCTAGGAATTGATCTAACTTCCTAGTCAACTGGTCAACCTTGGTACGCAATTCTAACTCAGACCTAACTTCGAAAATCCCAACTTTCCTAGGACCACTAGACACAGGTGTAGTCCTATCGAGCCGTGAAGACAAGGTATGATGCATCGTGTTTTCACTCAAGGTCTCGAATAGAGACCACGCCTCGTCCTCACTCTTGAGCATAAAAGTGCCCCCACAAGACGAATCAACCATTTGACGATGCTTTTCAGTAAGCCCGTGATAAAAATACTGCACCAACTGCCAACGAGGCACCTGGTGATGGGGACACTTGCGGAGAAGATCTTTCAATCTCTCCCAAGACTCGTGAAATTGTTCTCCCTCAATTTAAGAAAAACTGGTTATAGCTTTACGAAACTGATTTGTCTTACCAATTCGGAAATATTTTTTCGTCCAGCAATGCGTGCACGAGTTTGAAGATTAGTATTTTTGAAAGGAGGGCATTGAGGTGCTTCTGGAAGAAGAATTTGTTCAAAAACTCTTTCATCATTCAATTCAATAGTGTTGAAAAGAGTGTCTGAAGGTGGAATTTCAAGAATTTCTCCAAGTAATTTCGAATCAAACTCGATTTCAACATCACGAATAAGAGAGGAGAAAACTCCAGTTTCATGATTCATTTGTAAATTCGTGTAAAACAAGTGAATAAGAAACGGATAGTGAAGGGTATCTGCACAAGCATCAAAAAGATGTGAAATACCAGGAAATAATTCTCTTATTTTGTAACGAGAAAACAAGTGAAATAAAACATTTCGGCCTGGTAGAATAGGTAGTGCAGAAATTGATCCAAAAGTGTCATAGAGAAGAGGATTGCGAAGTAATCTTAGTGAAAAACCATGTCTTGAAGTAGGTGTAGGAGGAGGAGAACCTAAACCTTTTGCAGATGCAGACTTCGTACGAGGCATGGTAAAAAAGTTACCAAAAAAATTTTCGGCTTCCAAATGACGTCCGGCAAATGGAAAAAGCTTTCTGGCGATCAAAAATGAAGGACGATGCGGTGGCTGACGGCGAGGAGAGGTCGGCCACAAGGGGATTTCGGCAATACACTGTCACGGCAAGAGAGTTCCGACGTGTTTTGAAGATGCGCCAGTCACTGCAAGAGGATTCCGACGTTTCTCTGTTACGGTAAGAAAATCTCGGCGAAGATGGAGTCGAATGGCACTCTAAGGGTTTTTCGGAAGAGAGAGAGGCAAGAGAGAAAGAGGGGTTTTCGTTTTTAAGAAAAACGAAAAGGTACGAAGTGAAACGATGCCTTTTTTTAAAAAAACGAGTTTTAAAACAAATCCAAGGGGTGTCGGGTCCCTTCATTTAAAATTTTTTAAAAAAAAATTTAGTCGACTAAAACTTTATCGGTCGACTAAAAAGTGCGACTTATTCTAAAAATATCATCAGTCGACTAGAAATATATCGGTCGACTAACATGGTGCGATATATTCCAAAATATAAAACACCAGTCGACTAAAATTTTATCGGTCGACTAATATAGTGCGATTTTGAGATTTTGTTCAAAAATCAGCATTTTTATAAATCCAAAAACGAGCAAATACCTAGTTCTCTCCTAATTCTCATAAAATCTTTATTTTTAAGAGGTTTAGTGAAGATATCGGCATGTTGTTCTTTAGTGGAAATAAAATTTAACGAAATATCTCCTTTTAACACATGATCTCTTAAAAAATGATGTCTAACTTCAATATGCTTAGTTCTTGAGTGCTGAATAGGATTTTTCGAAAGATTTATAGCACTAGTGTTATCACAATAAATAGTTGTTGTGGAGTAATTCAAACCAAAATCTTTTAAGGTCTGTTTCATCAAAAGTACTTGTGAACATGCTAAACTAGCCGCTATATATTCTGCTTCAGTTGTTGAGAGTGATACTGAATTTTGCTTTTTACTAAACCAAGAGACTAAGGAATTTCCTAAGAAATGACAAGTTCCACTAGTACTCTTGCGATCAGATTTACTTCCTGCAAAATCTGCATCACTATATGAAACTAAATCAAAGGAAGATGATTTTGGGTAAAACAAACCGAAATTTGAAGTATCTTTCAAATAACGAAGAATTTGTTTTACTGCAGTTAAATGAGATTCCTTTGGATTAGCTTGAAATCTTGCACACATACAAACACTAAACATAATATCAGGTCGACTAGCAGTTAAGTATAATAGAGATCCGATCATACCTCTGTAGAGCTTAGTATCTACACTTTTACCATTTTTATCTTTATCAAGAGAAGTAGTTGTACTCGTAGGATTCCTTCTTGATTTCGATGAGTCCATCCCAAATCTCTTGAGAAGTTCTTTTGTATACTTAGCCTGATTGATGAAGATTCCTTCTTCAGTTTGCTTTATTTGTAGTCCAAGGAAGTAGTTTAATTCGCCCATCAAGCTCATTTCAAACTCTTCCTGTATAGCTTTAGCAAATTCTTTAGAAAGAGAATCATTAGTAGAACCAAATATCATGTCATCAACATAAATTTGCACAATAAGAATATCTGAATTAAGATTTTTAATAAATAAAGTGGAGTCTACCCGACCAATGGAAAAACCAGATTGTTCTAGAAAGTTTCGTAGTCTTTCATACCACGCTCTTGGTGCTTGTTTGAGTCCATATGATCATGCATATAATTCAAGGTTTATTAACATTTAAATATGCATGATTTTATAAAATAATGTTTCAAAAACCCAATTTTATGTTAGTTTTCGAGTAAATGTGCTAAAATGATTTAAAAATAGAAAATGCATGAAAAATAGTTTTATTTTACATTTTTATGCATATTTTGGTTTTTGTTACATTAATAGTAGTTTGGTTTTAGTTTTTTTTAAAAGTAAAAAAAAAAAAAAAAATGGAGAAAAATAGCTTTATATTCAGTTTAAGTGTTTGTTTTTTTTAGAAAAGAAGAAAAAATTATTATTAGAATAGTTTTATTTTTAGTTTCTTTTTAAATAAAAAAAATAATAAAGAAAGAAAATTTTGTTTGTAACTTTTTGAAAAAATTACTAATAAACCGGTTTACACGGTTTTTGACTTTGAACTGAAAAGAAATTCTGTTTGAACCGGTTCAAGCCGGTTTGGTTTTTTTTAAAAAAAAAAAAGAAGCTGAAAAAAATAATCACAAACCGGTTTAACCGGTTTGCAATTCTTTCAAAATTAAAACAAACAGCAACAAACCGGTGAACCAGTTTGTTTGTTGTTAAAAACCCCCAAAATCACAAAAAACGGGCGCCTCTTCCATACACCTGAAGCCCCTTTTTCCCTTCTTTCCCTCTTTTCTCACCATCCTCCACTAACACCAGCATCTTCTCTTCCCTATCTTCCCCTTCTCCCTCTTTCTCTGTCTACACTCCAGCCGGCAGCAGTGGAGGTCTCTTCAGTCCGGTGAATGGCGCACGGTGGAGGCCGCCAACTTCTTTTCCAATTCCTTTCTGATTCACGGTAAGTTCTGATTCCTCTACTTCTTCTTCATCTTCTTCTTCTTCTTCTTCTTCTTCTTCTTCAGATCTTCTTGTTCTTCTTCTTGTTCTTGTTCTTCTTCTTCTTTTTCCTCCGATCTTCTTTTATTCTTCTTCTTTTTCTTCTTCTTCTTCTTCTTCTTCAGATCTTCTTCTGGTTATTGATATGTGTAAAACGAAAAGAAAAAAAATAGAAAAACAGAAAGAAAAAGATTTGTTCAATTTCTGTGTACCGTAATTTGAATTCCTGTTTTGGTCGTTTCAAGCATTGTTTGATTTTTTGTTGTTATGTTTTAATTTTCAAATAAATTTCTCTTTCAATACATCGTTTAGTTTGAAATTTTGTGTTTCAATGCATTTTAGTGTTTGATTGTTCTGTTTGTTTTTTATTTCATAGCTATATCGTATTTTGTCATTCGTTAATTTGATCTATTGTGTGTTTCTGCATTCAGTTTTTTTTTCTTTTCTCTGTTTTTTTTTTCTCATTTATCACTTGTTTTTATTTTCTGAAATCTGTAATTCCTGATTCTTCCATTTCCGATTCCTGTTTTTGTTTTAGTTTAGCAAATTCGGTTCAAGCATAAAATTCAGTTCAGTAATTTTTTTCTTTTCCTAAACTCTAGTTTTAGTTCAGTAACTTTGGCTTTGATGATGCAGTAAATTCAATTTTTTCCTGTTTAGTTGAATCGTTACTAATGTTCCTCCTTATAGTTTTTTTTTAATTGCAGTTTGTTTTTCCAGAATTTATGTTTGTTTTGTTATTTTACTGAGTTTTTCTATTCATTTTATTGAACCTCTTGTTTTTAATTACATGCATTGTATGTTTTTATATACATTCCAATTCTTCACTTTTTTTTCTAATTGTTTTTAGTTTCCTGCTTTTTAATTGAGTCAGTTCCTGTAGTATAGATCTTATCTCATTTGTTATTTTCTATTGTGTTTTGCAATTTTCTATTTGTTTTTAAAATCTGTTTTTATTGTTTTCTTTACCTTCCAATTTCTTCTTTCCTCATATTTTGAATTCCTTAATTTTCTGTTTCTTTCATTCAATTTCTGTTTGTTCAGTTCTATATCTCTTGATTTTACTTCTTTTAATTGATTTTCTGTTTAGTTTTTAGTCATTTCCTATTTGTTTTTTTACATATTGAAATTCTTGATTTTCCTTACGTCCTTGATATTTTCATTTCTTTCAATTCTTGAAATTTTAATCTCATGTTTTGTTTACATAATTATCTTACTCTATTGTTAGATCCTAGTTCATTGAGTTTTAAGTAATTGTTAGTTAAGTAAATGATAGATAATTAGCGTTGTTAATTACTTAATAATCAGTTAGTTAATCATAGAATTACTTAGTTATTAGTCATTAGATTGCTTTCATGTTTTTAGCATTGAATTAGCATAAACTGTGTTTAGTATAGTTTTTAGTTTCTATCTCTGGTACTGATCGTGTTCCTTTGAATTGTGCAGGATAGCACATGAGTGGAGTGGAAGCGATTACGTAACACGAAGTATGAAGAATAAAGCTTCTTTTTGCTTTTATTTCTAGAATTAGGAATTTAATTGGGTTTGTAAATATTGCACTTTACGCCCTCTGCGAAGGGTATTCATTTGTTGTAATAGTTAGTTGTTTTTACTTTTCTTGAACATTTTTACATTTCAATAATTCGGCAATAAAGATTATTTTAGATTTGTGTGCTTGAATACGAAATATTCTTGTTCCCTGAGTTCGACCCGGTCTCATCCACTAGTGAGAACCGGTTTTTATTATTTGATGTCTGGTTTTCACATGTTTTTCATATAAAAAACTTTTCAAAATTACAACGATTTAAAAGAAGACATCAAATTTTTGGCGCCGTTGCCGGGGAACGGCGTAATATTAGTATTCACTTTATTGCCTATTGTTTGTGTTGCATTTAGGTTTAGAACCACGTATGTGCATATCTTAGAGACGAGCTTACTTTTCTGCACAGCCCACCTATTAGGATCCCCTTAGAGGTGACTGTGTACGATTGGTACCGTACACATAGATTTCATATTTCTTTTGCATAATCTCTGTTATGTGTAACTGCGTGGTGTTTGTTTAGTTTTTGTTGTTTTTAGTTACTCGCTTTGTGGTTTGCGTGGTTTGGCCGCTTAGTGCGTTAGTTAGGTAGAAAACCCAAAGTTAGGACGTGTGCTACACCGGTCTACTCTAAGGTGTACGCAATGGCTGACGATCATCAATTGATCCGTCCTTTGAGGGAGTACTTCATGCCAAATACGTATACTCCCGCCTCCTGCATCACGAGACCTGATGTAGGAGCGAGCCATTTTGAGATTAAGGCCAGTGTGATTCAAATGTTACCTTCGTTTTATGGCCTTAGCAATGAGGACCCATATCGTCATCTCGACGAATTCCTTGAGATTTGCTCGACTGTGCGAATCGATAACTTTGGAGATGATGCTATGCGGTTGACTTTATGTTTTATTTGGAAATATTTCTGTCAACTGGGCCAATGTGTATTTTACAAACTTGTGGAAACAAAAACCATTTCTTCCTTATGGTTGTCTTTTAACCCGTATTTTTAGACATTTCAAAGTTCCTTTAACAAATGAAAAATACATTGAGCAAAAAGAGTTCTTTGATCAAACAATTTTTAAAAGAATGAAAATTAAATATCTGCCTCCTTTAAATGTTGATCAAACTGAACCATCTGATCCTAATGAACCATCTATTTCTGAACCTTCACCTTCTGCGACACCTTCATCTCATGCAAAAAGAAAGAAATTTTCAACAAATCAAGACCATGATGAAGTTATGCAGAGACTGGAAGCTTTGGAGCTACATCAACACACTTTTCCTGAAGATGTGACTCAACAACTTGCTTCAATTCAGAAGGATGTAACTGCCATTAAGGATTTGCTAAACTCTCTTTTCTGATCTTTGATCTTTGAAATACATACTTTATGGGTTGAAATATTTTTAAACTTGTATCTCTATTTTGCTTATGCTATTTTTGCCCTTACTCTTTTTTATTCTGACAAAGGGGGAGAAAAAGATAAAGATAGCATTACATTGAAAATGCAGGAGATCTTGAGAAAAAGATGATAGCAATTACATTGCAGGAGATCTTGCATGAGAAATGCAAAATTAAGAGAAAAAGAAAGCTTTAAATGAATGTATTTCTAAATGCATGAAGAAATGATGAATGGAAATGCAAACCAATCAATATGTGATATATGTGCTTTAAATGTGCTAACTTTTAATGTTTTGCAGCATATTGATAGGGGGAGTAAAATCTCCATCTATGCATCTAAATGCTTCATCTTTGATTAAGTTTGTCATCATCAAAAAGGGGGAGATTGTTACGACAATCAAGCCAAACATGATACTTCAAGTACAAGGTTTTGATGATGAGCAAGTGGAATCAACTGCATTTCAGCCAAGGCTATGAAGAAATTGAAGAATTCGATGAAGAATCTTTGAAGACTTGTGTGCAAATGTTTAATTTATTAAAAGTCTTAGATTCTTGTAAGAGCCTTACTTAGAGTGCATATTTAGGTTGCATTTCACCTTAAAAGTCTTTAGAAAAAAACTTTTTTAAAAGAAACACTTTTGAAAATCTTTTTAGAAAACTCTTTTCTTAAATTTTCATGTTTATTAGTCGACTAATAGACTTATCAGTCGACTAATCCTTTCGCGCTATATTTTCTAAAAAGTCATTCTTGTCAAATTAGTCGACCGAAGATTTTATCAGTCGACTGGACAAAATGTCTATTTTCTGGAAAATTAGCAGCAGTCGACTAATGGTTTTATCAGTCGACTGAATAGAACATGTGTTTTCTGAAAATTTAGCAGCAGTCGACTAATGCTTTTTATCAGTCGACCGAACAGAATGTTTGTTTTTCAGAAGATTTTAGCAGTAGTCGACTAAAAGGTTTTTCAGTCTACTGATGATATTATCAGTCGACTAACTTTTCTCAAGTCGACTAAGTTTCAAAACTTCAGATTTTCAAACGGCTTGATTAACAGATCAGTCGACCAACGATAACTGTCAGTCTACTAATAACTAACTATTAGTCGACTAACTGATGTTTCAGTCGACTAATTTTGCCGTTTTCCTGAAACTTCTCAAAGGCGTGTCTTTTCATTTTTCAAACGTTTTGATCGTTCGAAGTGGACTGTTTTGACACCCTTTCATACTCTCAACGTATGGAATCTTTTAACTATAAATATGAGTTTATTTTACACTAAAAAACACAGAGAAACAACAAGAATTCAATTGATTTGAATCATTTACTTATTGCTTTTCACTCCTATTCATTCAAGTATTTGTTTTCTCACTCACGTGATATTTTCACTTCAGTTTTTCACTCAAATCACTTTGAGAGATAGTGAATTCGTGAGTAGAGTGTTTCAACAACCTCAAAAGCCAATTGCATCTCATTTGCATTCAAAAGGAAGGCTCATAGGTTGTATTGTAAGTTGTTATTTCTTTTCTGTAAAAAGAAGGACTCCTTGGTGTAAAGGAGTTGTTTGCTTTCAGTAGGATTGTTACTGAAAGTGGGACCGGTTAGGGTCTGTGTGATCTTGTAGTTTATAAGGTTGATAGTGAAAAATCTCAAGCGGGTTTTGCTTGGGGACTGGATGTAGGTCGGGTTAGACCGAACCAGGATAAAATCTTGTGTTCTTTGTGTGTTTGCTTTTCGATTTGCAAAATCATTCTATATTCCGCAGAAATTTTTTTAAAAGCACTATTCACCCCCCCTCTAGTGCTCGTTGCCTCGATCCTAGTGCACTTTCACCAAGAAATATTGATTCATCTGATTTTGAATCAAACTTATCAAGATTATCTTTGGTATTTAACAAGAAGTATTTACTACCAAAAATTTTGAAATATGAGATCTTTGGAATATGATCATAATACAATTCAAAACATGTTTTATGTAAAATTGGTCGAATAAGAACACAGTTTAAAACATAGCATGATGTATTTATTGCTTCAGCCCAAAAGTATTTTGGTAAATTTTTATCTTGAAACATGGTTCTAGCACATTCTTGTAAAGTTCTATTCTTTCTTTCAACAACTCCATTTTGTGGAGCCGCTCTAGGAAAAGCAAAGTTGTGAGATATACCATGTAAATCACAAAACTTTAGAAAAGATTCATTTTCAAATTCACCACCATGATCACTACGAGTTTTAATTATAGATGTAGATTTTTCATTTGTAATTCTTCTACAAAGTTTAGAAAATTTCGAAAAAGCATCATTTTTGCTTTTTAGAAAAATCACCCATATAAACCGAGAATAATCATCTACTATAACAAAAGCATACTTGCTACCATTCAAACTTTGAATTCTAGATGGTCCAAATAGATCTAAATGTAAAAGTTCAAGAGGACGTTTTGTTGAAACTATATCTTTTGCTTTAAAAGAACTCTTGATTTGTTTACCCTTTTGTCAAGCATCACATAAGTGATCTTTCTTATATGGTATTCTAGGTAGGCCTCTTACAAGATCATTCTTGGATAACTTGGAAATAATTTTAAAGTTAACATGTCCAAGTCTCTTGTGCCATAACCATTGAATTTCATTTGAAACAATAAGACATTTTTCATTAAAAGTGGGTAACTCATCTAGATATAGTTCATACACATTGTTCATTCTTTTACCTTTAAAAATGATCTTTTTAGATTAAAAATCAGAAATTAAGCATAAATCATTTTCAAAAGAAACATGAAAACCTTTATCACATAATTGACTAATAGATAATAAATTATGCATTAAACCATCTACTAAAAGAACATTTTCTATCAAGGGAAATTTTGGATTACCAATATTACCAATACCTATTACTTTTTCCTTGTTATTGTCACCAAAGGTGACAGTTCCTCCATCCTTACTTTGGAGGGTGGAAAATAACTCCGGCCTTCCAGTCATATGTTTGGAACAACCGCTATCCAATATCCATTTGCTCTTTATTTTGTGTACCTACAACAAAATTAGAAGACAAAGCATTTGACCCCTTTCTATTTTCGAGTCCATGAGAGTTAGTCTTAGGAACCCATATCCATTTGGATTTTGGTTTCCTTTGATAATAAATATTCTTTCTATAAAAAGATTTAGCATTTCTAGAGTAATCATGTCTAGGCTTATACGCATTATAAGTTACATGATTAGATGCATTTCTATTAGAACTGGAAAATTTAGTTTTAGGAACAAATGGTTGAGAATAATGTCTTTAATTCTTTACAACATAGTTTAGTCTATTTTGAGTATAAAAGAAGTTATATCCTAATCCGGTTTTATTAACCGAGCATCTTTGAGAACCAAGAAGTCTTTCTAGATTCTCTTGACCATTTGTGAATTTGGTCACTATAGAAAGAAGATCATTTGATTTTTCTTTTAAACTAGTTATTTCTTTTTGTAAGAAATTGGTTCTAACTCCAATTTCTTTTATCTCAAATGCTTGGCAAGAGTTTTCCTTCTTGAGATCTTCTATCTCTTGAAGTAATACTTTGTTTTGATATTCAAGAGTTGAATTTTCAGTTTTTAACTCTTTGTTTTTAGAACTTAGACTCTTAAATTTTGCATATAAATCATTAAATGCTTCTAATAACTCATCATAGTCAAATTGACTTACCGAATCTTCTTGTGCTACAAAACACATGTTGACGATTTCTTCATTTGATTCTTCATCGGAAGAGGAGTCACTATCATCCCAACATGCTTGAAATGCCTTTTTCTTCTTGAATTGGTCCTTGGGCTTGATTTTGAGAAGATGACAATCTTTCTTGATATGTCCAACCTTTTTGCAATTAAAACACTTGACTTCATTGGGATTGGAAGAATCCGCTTTCTTTACCTTTTTTTGAAATCTTCCATTTTTGATGAATCTTCTGAATTGCCTTGTAATGAGGGCAATATCTTCATCTTCATCTTCTTCTGAATTTTCAGAGTAAAAAATAACCTTAAAAGCAAGAGATTTCTTTTTGGGTTCTTCTTCTTGTCTGTCTTGAAGTTGGACTTCATATGCCATTAGGTTACCAACCAAATCTTCAAGAGTGAGAGTGTTTAGATCATTTGCCTCTTCAATAGCTGTGGTTTTTCTCTCCCATTCAGGAGTTAAACACCTTAGGATCTTTCTGACTAAATTCACTTGTGAATATTCTTTTCCAAGGGATTTCAGAGTATTAGTTATATCGGTCATTCTTGTTACCATGTCCGATATAGCTTCATTTTAAACAATTCAAATTTATGAACTAAAGAAGCAATTTTAGATTCCTTTACCTTTGACGTACCTTCGTGAGTCACGAGAAGATTATGCCAGATTTCATTTGCTTTAGAACATTAAGAGATGCGATTAAACTCTACCTTATCAACGGCACAATACAATGCATTCATTGCCTTGGCATTAAGTGAAGGAGTCTTCTTTTCTTCATCGGCCCATCGGCTAAAATCAGTTGATGGAGTTTGGTATTTATCTGAAACAACTCTCCAAATATCGAGATTCATGGATTGCAAGAATATTGTCATTCTCACTTTCCAGTATCCATAGTTTGTTCCGTCAAAGAGAGGAGGACGAACAAAGGAGCATGCTTCTTTGTGCTGAGATGTTGTAGTTGCCATGCTAGATGATGATCAAATCAAAATAATAGCAAACCTTGCTTTGATACCAAATGAAAGTGCAGTAGAATCGAGGCAACGAGCACTAGAGGGGGGGTGAATAGTGCTTTTAAAAATTGTCTGCGGAATATTGACGAATTTTGCAATTTGAAAAACAAACACACAAAGAACACAGTAATTTATTCTGGTTCGGTTTTTCCCGACCTACATCCAGTCCCCAAGCAAAACCCGCTTGAGATTTCCACTATCAACCTTGTGTAACTACAAGATCATACAGACCAAATCCGGTCCCACTTTCACTAACACACCTACTGAAAGTAAACAACTTTTTTAAACCAAGGAGTCCTTCCTTTTACAGAAAATAAGTAACAACTTACAATACAACCTATGCGCCCTTATTTTGAATGCAAATGAGATGCAGTTGGCTTTTGAGGTTGTTAAAATAATCTACTCACGAATTCACTATCTCTCAAAGAATTTTGAGTGAAAAACTGAAGTGAGAATATCAAGTGAGTGAGAAAATGAATATGAGTGAAAAGCAAAGACTAATTGATTCAAATTGATTAAATTGAAGTTATTTTGAGTGTAAAATACACTCATATTTATAGTTGAAAGTTTCCATACGTTGAGGGTATGAAAGGGTGTTAAAACAGTCTATTTTGAATGATCAAAACATTTGAAAAATGAAAAGACACACCTTTTTGAAGTTTCAGGAAAAACGACAAAATTAGTCGACTAGAATAGTAATTAGTCGACTAATAGTTAGTTATTAGTAGACTGACAGTTATCGTCGGTCGACTGATCTGTTAATCGAGCCGTTTGAAAATCTGAACTTTTGAAACTTAGTCGACTAGAGATAAAATTAGTCGACTGCTAATATCATCAGTAGACTGAAAAACCTTTCAGTCGACTGCTGCTAAAATCTTCTAAAAAACATACATTCTGTCCGGTTGACTGATAAAAGCATTAGTCGACTGCTGCTAAAATTCCAGAAAACACATGTTCTGTTCAGTCGACTGATAAAGTTATTAGTCAACTGCTGCTAAATTTTCCAAAAAACAGACATTCTGTCTAGTCGACTGATAAAACCTTCGGTCGACTAATTTGACAAAAATGACTTTTTAGAAAATATGGTGCGAAAGGATTAGTCGACTGGTGAGTCTATTGGTCGACTAATAAACACGAAAATTTAAGAAAAGAGTTTTCTAAAAATCTTTTCATGAAGGGTTCTTTTAGAAAAGTTTTTCTAAAGACTTTTTAGGTGAAATGCAACCTAAATATGCACTCTAAGTAAGGCTCTTACAAGAATCTAAGACTTTAATTGAATTTAACATTTGCACACTTGTCTTCAAAGATTCTTCATCGAATTCTTCAATGTTTGTCATCTTTCTTCATCGCCTTAGCTGAAATGCAATTGATTTACTTATTCATCATCAAAACCTTGTGCTTGAAGTATCATGTACGACTTCATTGTCGTAACAGGCTAGACCAATATGGCAGCGTCATAGTGGGTCATACTAGTTAGCGGATTCCCTTTTGTACCAACACCGAATCCGGAATGAATCCAGTTATTGGGAGCTAAGTCGTTGGATGGTGGTGGTCGCCGCTACTTTCTCATCTCAGGGTCTGGGGCGACCTTGATGGCGACCACGCAGTTAATGAAAAGGAATGCCGGCAAGGTCCATCTCCTTACAAAAAGAATGGCAAGTGAGCGTCGTTTGGTCATTGTTGCCTAATAATAAATTAATCTCTTGGTTATGTGTCACCACTCACATATGAAAGAATATTAATGACAATAGCTATATTTTGGTATACGCAACCACTACGGTGGGTTGTGGGATGCATGGTCATCCCTATGAACCAATAAATAAAGCAATAATAAATAAAGGAATATTTGATGAGAACTGGGTATACCAAAAAGGGTGTATGTTACCAGTTTTTCATCGAGTCTTTGGGTACACTACAACGGTGTATGTTACTGGATTCCCGGGTTTGGGTACACTGAATCACAGTGTATGTTACCAGACCCATGGTCCACTTTGGAGAGAGTGGGTGGTACACACTCTGTGGACATTCTTATGTTGTGAGAGCGAGGTGTCTCAACCGGTCCCTAGTCCTCGGAGTTAGGGGACCAGGACCACTAGTGAGTCCTAGGTGGTGGGTCCAAGTCTTCTGCAGAAGAGTTATGGGTGCATCCAATGTTAGTTCTTGCCAATTGGGGATCTCTCTCAGTCGAACACCGTGCCCCTTTTGGGTATCCGTACGGTTAGTTATATGGGTTATACATAATGAACCCCCGTATAATCTCGGTCCCACAGGATTAATAATGAAATAAATATCATAAATAATAAAGTTGGTAATGAATAATGAAATGGTATGAGCTCAATTCGAACAAAGACTTAGAAATTTGAAATCATAGGGTCACTTATTTAGAAATCATACTAGATATGATAGAATTAGAAAGAAAAGTCCTTTTTCATAAGTATTAAATTAATGGCAAACCATACCTCACACATACTTGTTCACATGACACTACACATATGTATTTAGGACTGTATCACTTACACAGACAGTGGTAGTCTGATTCCTTTGTGGTTTACTGTTTTCAGGTGAAGCTATAAATGAACTATCAGAGTGAGGGCGACCGCTTCGTCGAGGTGGTCATGGCACTACAACTTCTCTATTTTATGTTTCTAGACTTTGAGCTGATGTAATAAACTTTGTTATGATGGAATAAGATTTGAGATCAATGTAGCCCCCCATTTACCTATTTGAATGTTAAAAAAAAAAAAAAAAATTTCTAGCTGAATTTTACATTAAAATTAAATGGGGCGTTACATATATGTTCTAAGGCTATCAAAAAAAATTCATGGTTATTCAATCATCCATACTTGTGTTCTAAGGCTATCAAAAAAATTTCTTAGTGATTCAATCATTCATATATGTGTTCTAATGTTGTCACAAAAAATTATAGTGATTAAATCTTGCATACATGTGTTCTAATGGTGTAATAAAAATCTTATAGAGATTCAATCATGCATATATATGTTCTAAGGCTGTCAAAAAAAATTTAGTCATTCAATCATGCATATATATGTTCTAAGGATGTCAAAAAAGTTTCATAGTGATTCAATCATGCATGTATCTATTCTAAGGCTATCAAAAAAAATTTATAGTAATCCAATCATGCATATCTGCGTTCTAGAGTTGTCAAAAAAAATTTGTAGAGATTTAAACATGCATATATGTGTTCTAAGGCTATTAAAAAAAAATTAGTGATTCAATCATGCATATATGTGTTGGAATGATGTCAAAAAAATTTCATAGAGATTCAATCATGCATATATGTGTTCTAGGGCTGTAAAAAAAAATCATAGTGATTCAATCATGCATATGTATTCTAAGGCAGCCAAAAAATATTCAAATTCAATCATGCATATGTGTTCTAAGGTTGTCAAAAAAAATTCATAGTGATTCAATCATGCATATATGTGTTCTAATGCGGTCAAAAAAAATTGTAGAGATTCAATCATGCATATATGTATTCTAAGGCTGTCAAAAAAATTGCATAGTGAATCAATCATGCATATATGTGTTCTATTGCTGTCAAAAAAAAATTGTACTGAATCAATCATGCAAATATGTGTTCTAATAAAGTCAATTTTTTTTTATAGAGATACAATCAAGTATATATGTGTTCTAAGGTTGTCAAAAAAAATTTATAGTGATTCAATCATTCATATAAGTGTTCTAAGGCTCTCAAAAAAATTTCTTCTTGATTCAATCATGCATATGTGTTCTAAGGCTGTTAAAAAAAATTCATAGTGATTTAATCCTGCATATATGTGTACTAAGGCTGTAAAAAAAAATTCATAGTGAATCAATCATGCATATATGTGTTCTAAGGCTGTCAAAAAAAATTCATAGTGATTCAATCATGCATATATGTGTTCTAATGCTGTCAAAAAACATTTGTAGTGAATCAATCATGCATATATGTGTTCTAATGCTGTCAATTTTTTTTTATAGAGATACAATCACGTATATATGTGTTCTAAGGTTGTCAAAAAAAAATCATAGTGATTCAATAATGCATATATGTGTTCTAAGGCTCTCAAAAAAATTTCTTTGTGATTCAATCATGCATATATGTGTTCTAAGGCTGTCAAAAAAAAATCATAGTGATTAAATCATGCATATATGTGAACTACGGCTATAAAAAAAACTTCTTAGTGATTCAATCATGCATATATGTGTTCTAAGGCTGTCTAAAAAAAATTATACTAATTCAATCATGCATATATGTGTTCTAATGCTATAAAAAAATTTCATAGTGATTCAATCAAGCATATATGCGTTCAAAGGATGTCAAAAAAAATTCATAGTGATTCAATCATGCATATATGTGTTCTAAGGTTGTGAAAAAAAATCATAATGATCCAATCACGCATATATGTGTCCTAATGCTGTCAATTTTTTTTTACAGAGACTCAACCATGAGTATATGTTTTTATATAGTGATTCAATCATGCATATAAATGGTCTAAGGTTGCCAAAAAAAATTGATAGTGATTCAATCATTAATACATGTTCTAAGGCTGTCAAAAAAAATTCATAGTAATTTAATCATGCATATATGTGTTCTTTGGCTGTCAAAAAAAATTCATAGTGACTCAATCATGCATACATGTGTTTTAAGGCTGTTAAAAAAAAGTCATTGTGATTCAATCATGCAAATATGTGTGCTAATGTGGTGAAAAAAAATTATAGTGATTAAATCATGCATGTATGTGTTCTAATGCTGTCAAATTGTTTTTATAGAGATTCAATCATGCATACACGTGTTCTAAGGCTGTAAAAAAAAATCATAGTGATTCAATCAAGCAAATATGTGTTCTAAGGTTGTCAAAAAAAATTTATAGTGATTCAAACATGCATGTATGTGTTCTAAGGCTCTCAAATATTTTTTAGTGATTCAATCTTGCATATATGCATCCTAAGGTTTTCAAAAAAATTTCATAGTGATTTAATAATGCATGTCTGTGTTCTACGACTATCAAAAAAATTTTATAGTGATTCAATAATGCATGTATGTGTTGTACAACTATCAAAAAAATTTCATAGTGATTTAATCATGCATATATGTGTTCTATGGCTGTGAAAAAAAATTGATAGGGATTCAATCATGCATATATGTGTTCTAAGGCTATCAAAAAAAATTTATAGTGATTCTCCCATGCACATATGTGATCTAAGGTTGTCAATTTTTTTTTATAGTGATTCAATAACGCATGTATGTGATCTATGGCTGTCAAAAAAGTTTCATAGTGATTCAATCAAGCATATATGTCTCCTAAGGTTGTAAAAAAAAATTCATAATGATTCAATAATGCATATATGTGTTCTACAGTTGTCAAAAATATTTCATAGTGATTCAATCATGCATATATATGTTCTAAGGCTATAAAAAAAATCATATTGATTAAATCATGCATATATGTGTTCTAAGGCTATCAAAAAAAAATTCTAGTGATTCAATCAAGCATATATGTGTCATAAAGCATTAAAAGAAATTTCAAAGATATGTCAAAAAAATTTCATAATGATTCAATAATGCATATATGTGTTCTACAGTTGTAAAAAAAAATCATAGTGATTAAATCATGTATATATTTGTTCTAAGACTGTCAAAAAAATTTCATAGTGATTCAATCATGCGTATATGTGTTCTAAGTCTATCAAAAGAAATTCATGGAGATTCAATCATGCATATATGTGTGCAAAGGCAATCAAAAAATTTTCATAATGATTCAATCATGCATATGAGTGTTCTATGGCTGTCAAAAAAAAATCATAGCGATTTAATCAAGCATATATGTGTTCTAAGGCTGTCAAAAAAAATTTGTTGTGATTCAATCAAGCATATATGTGTCCTAAGGTTGTCAAAAAAAAAATCATAATGATTCAACAATGCATATATGTGTTCTACAGTTCTCTAAAAAATTTCATCGTGACTCAATCATTCATATATATGTTCTAAGGCTATAAAAAAAATACATAGTTATTCAATCAAGCATATTTGTGTTGTAAGGCTATCAAAAAAATTTCATAGTGATTCAATCATGCATATATGTGTTCTAATGATGTCAAAAATGTTTTATAGTTAATAAATCTTGCATATATGTTTCCTAATGCTGTAACAAAAAATTTATAGAGGTTCAATCATGCATATATGTGTTCTTAGGCAGCAAAAAAAAAATCATAGTGATTCAATCATGCATATATGTATTCTAAGGCTTTCAAAAAAAATTCATAGCGATTCAATCTTGAATATATGTGTTCTAAGGCTATCAAAAAAATTTCATAGTCTTTCAATCAAGCATATATGTGTTCTAGATTTGTTAAAAAAATTCATAGAGATTCAATCCTGCATATATATGTTGTAAGGCTCTCAAACAAATTTCATATTGATTCAATCATGTATATATTTGCTCTAAGGATATCAAAAAAATTTTAATGATTCAAACATGCAAATATGTGTTCGAATGCTGTCAAAAAAAATTCATAGAGATTCAATCATGCATATATGTGCTCTAAGGCTGTAAAAAAATTTCATAGTGATTCAATCATGCATATGTGTTCTTAGTCTGCCGAAAAAGTTTCGAATTCAATAATTCATATATGCGTTTTAAGGTTGTCAAAAAAAATTCAAAGTGATTCAATCATGCATATAAGTGTAATAATGCTATGAAAAAAAACTTGTAGTGATTCAATCATGCATATATGTGTTCTAAGGCTGTCAAAAAAATTTCATAGTGATTCAATCATGCATATATGTGTTTTAATGCTGTAAAAAAAAAATTGTAGTGAATCAATCATGCATATATTTGTTCTAAAGTTGTCAATTTTTTTTTATAGAGATACAATCTTTTATATATGTGTTCTATGGTTGTCAAAAAAATTTCATAGTGATTCAATCATGCATATGTGTTCTAAAGCTATAAAAAAAAATTCATAGTTATTCAATCATGCATACATGTGTACTAAGGCTATAAAAAAAATCATAGTGATTCAATCATGTATATATGTGTTCTAAGGCTGTAAAAAAAAAATCATAGTGACTTAATCATGCATTTATGTGTTCTAATGCTATAAAAAAAATTATAGTGAATCAATCATTCATATATGTGTTCTAATGCTGTCAAATTTTTTTTATAGAGATACAATCATGTATATATGTGTTCTAAGGTTGTCAAAATTTTTTTATAGTGATTCAATCATGCATATATGTGTTCTAAGGCTCTCAAAAATTTCTTTGTGATTCAATCATAAATATGTGTTATAACGCTGTCAAATAAATTTCATAGTTATTCAATCATGCATATAAGTGAAATAAGGCTGTAAAAAAAATTTCATTGTGATTCAATCAAACATATATGTTCTAATGCTGTAAAAAAAAATTATACTGATTAAATCATGCTTATATGTGTTCCAATGCTGTCAAATTTTTTTTATAGAGATTCAATCATGCATATATATGTTCTAAGGCATTCAAAAAAAATTCATAGCTATTCAATCATGCATATATGTGTTCTCAGGTTGTCAAAAAAATTTCACAGTGATTCAATCATGCATGCATGTGTTCCAAGGCTCTCAAAAATTTTCAATAGAGATTAAATCAAGCATATATATGTCCTAAGTTTTTCAAAAAAAATTGATAGTGGTTCGATCATGCATATATGTGCTCTAAGGCTATAAAAAAAAATTGATAGAGATTCAATCATGCATATATGTGTTCTAGGGGTGTCAAAAAAAATTCATAGTGATGCAATCATGCATAAATGTGTTCTAAGGCTATCAAAAAATTTTTATAGTGGTTCTGACATGCACATATGTGTTCTAAGGTTGTCAATTTTTTTTTATAATGATTCAATCTTGCATGTATGTGATCTAAGGCAATAAAAAAGTTTCATAGTGATTCAATCAAGCATATAAGTATCCTAAGGTTGTCAAAAAAATTTCATAATGATTCAATAATGCATATATGTGTTCTACAGTTGTCAAAAAAAATTTATAGTGATTCAATCTTGCATATATATGTTCTAA
Organism: Nuphar pumila; assembly: GCF_984573655.1. NCBI lineage: Eukaryota > Viridiplantae > Streptophyta > Magnoliopsida > Nymphaeales > Nymphaeaceae > Nuphar > Nuphar pumila. The sequence continues at coordinate 73,648,336 of NC_143259.1, read as the reverse complement.
GGCTATTAAAAAAAATTAATAGTGATTCAATCATGCAAATATAATTTCTAAGGCCATCAAAAAAATTTCATAGTGATTCAATGAGGCATATATGTGTTATAAGGCTGTAAAAAAAATTCATAGATATTCAATTAAACATATATGTGTTCTAAGGCTTTCAAAAAATATTTAATAGTGATTTAATTATTCATATTTGTGTTTTAAGGCTGTCAAAAAAAAATTCATGATTATTCCATCATGCATATATGTGTTCTAAGGCTGTCAAAAATATTTTATAATGATTCAATCATGCATATATGTGTTCTATGGCTGTCCAAAAAATTTCATAGCGATTCAATCATGCATATATATGTTCTAAGGCTATCAAAAAAATATCACAGTGATTTAATCATGCATATATATGTTCTAAGGGCGTCCAAAAAAAATCATAGTAATTCAAACATGCATATATGTGTTCTAAGGCTGTCAAAAAATTTAATAGTAATTCAATCTTGCATATATGTGTTATAATGCTGTAAAAAAATTTCATAGATATTCAATCACGCATATATATGTTCTAAGACTATCAAAAAAATTCCATAGTGATTCAATCATGCATATATGTGTTCTAAAGATGTCTAAAAAATTTTGTAGTGATTCAATCTTGCATATATGTGTTCTAAGGCTATCAAAAAAAATTCATGGAGATTCAACCATGCATATATGGGTGCTACGGCTGTCACAAAAATTTCATAGTGATTTAATCACGCAGATATGTGTTCTAATATTGTCAAAAAAAATTCATAGTGATTCAATCATGCAGATATGTGTTCTTTGGTTGTGAAATTTTTTTTAAAGTGTTTCAGTCTTACATATATGTGTTCTAATGCTTTGAAAAAAAAATTGTAGAGTGTCAATCTTGCACATAAATTTGTTCAAAGGCAGTCAAAAACATTTAATAGTGATTCAATCATGCATATATGTGCGCTAAGGCTGTCAACAAAATTTCATAGAGATTCAATGATGCATATATGTGTTCTAAAGCTATCAAAAAAATTTCATGGAGATTCAATCATGCATATATGTGTGCTAAGGCGGTAAAAAAAAAATCATAGTGATTTAATCATGCAGATATGTGTTCTAAGGTTGTCAAAAAAAATTTATAGTGATTGAATCATGCAAAGATATGTTCCGAAGTTGTCAAAAAAATTTCATAGTGATTAAATCATGCATATATTTGTTCTAATGCTGTAAAAAAAAATTATAGAGTTTCAATCTTGCTTATATATGTTCTAAGGCAGTTAAAAAAATTTAATAGTGATTCAATCATGCATATATGTTTCCTAAGGATGTCAAAAAAAATTCATAATGATTCTATCATTCATATATGTGTTCTTTGGCTGTCAAAAAAAAATCATAGTGATTCAATCATTCATATATGTGTTCTAAGGCTATCAAAAAAAGTTCATTGTGATTCAATCATGCATATATGTGTTCTGATGCTATCAAAAAATTCTTATAGTGATTAAATCATCCATATATGTGTTTTAATACTGTCAATTGTTTTTTATAGAGAGTCAATCATTTATATATGTGTTCTAAGGCTGTAAAAAAAAATCATAGTTATTCAATCATGCATATATGTGTTCTAAGGTTGTCAAACAAATTTCATAGTGTGATTCAATCATGCATATATGTGCTCTAAGGGTTTCAAAAAAAATTTATAGTGATTCAATCATGCATATATGTGTCCTAAGGTTGTCCAAAAAATTTTATAGTGATTCAATAATGCATATATGTGTTCTAAGGCTATCAAAAAAATTCATAGTAACTCAATCATGCATATATGTGTTCTAAGCTATCAAAAAAATTTCATAGTGATTCAATCATTCATATATGTGTTCTGATGCTATCAAAAAATTCTTATAGTGATTAAATCATCCATATATGTGTTTTAATACTGTCAATTGTTTTTTATAGAGAGTCAATCATTTATATATGTGTTCTAAGGCTGTAAAAAAAAATCATAGTTATTCAATCATGCATATATGTGTTCTAAGGTTGTCAAACAAATTTCATAGTGTGATTCAATCATGCATATATGTGCTCTAAGGGTTTCAAAAAAAATTTATAGTGATTCAATCATGCTATCAAAAAAAGTTCATTGTGATTCAATCATGCATATATGTGTTCTGATGCTATCAAAAAATTCTTATAGTGATTAAATCATCCATATATGTGTTTTAATACTGTCAATTGTTTTTTATAGAGAGTCAATCATTTATATATGTGTTCTAAGGCTGTAAAAAAAAATCATAGTTATTCAATCATGCATATATGTGTTCTAAGGTTGTCAAACAAATTTCATAGTGTGATTCAATCATGCATATATGTGCTCTAAGGGTTTCAAAAAAAAATTATAGTGATTCAATCATGCATATATGTGTCCTAAGGTTGTCCAAAAAATTTTATAGTGATTCAATAATGCATATATGTGTTATACGGTTGTCAAAATTTTTTTAAAGTGATTCAATCATACATACACGTGTTCTAAGGCTATGAAAAAAATTTGATAGAGATTCACACATGAACATATGTGTTCTAAGGATGTCAAAAAAAATTCATAGTGATTTAATCATGCATATATCTGTTGTAAGGCTGTCAAAAAAAATTTATAGTGATTCTGTCATGCAGATATGATTTCTAAGGCTGTCAAATTTTTTTATAGTGATTCAATCATGCATATATGTGTTCTAAGGCTGTCAAAAAAGTGTTATTGTGATTCAAGCAAGCATATATGTGTCCTAAGGTTGTCAAAAAAAATTTATAATAATTCAATAATGCATATGTGTGCTATAGTTTTCAAAAAAAATTCTTAGTGATTCAATCATGCATATATATGTTCTAAGGATATCAAAAAAATTTCTTAGTGATTTAATCATGCATATATGTGTTCTAAGTCTATCAAAAAAATTTCACAGTGATTCAATCATGTATATATGTACTTTAAGGCTGTCAAAAAAAAATTGACGGTGCTTCAGTCATGCTTGTATGTGATCTAGGCTGTCAACAAATTTTTATCGTGATTCAATCATGCAAATATGACTTCTAGGCTATGAAAAAATTTTCATAGTGATTCAATCATTCATAAATATGTTCTAACGCTGTTAAGAAATTGTCAAAGTGATTCAATCAAGAATATATATGTTCTAAGGCTATCAAAAAAAATTGATAGAGATTCAATCATGCATATATGTGTTCTATGGCTTTAAAAAAAAATTCAGAGTTATTCAATGATGCATGTATGTGTTCTAAGGCTCTAAAAAAAAATCATAGTGATACAAACATGCAAATATGTGTTCTAAGGCTTTCAATTTTTTTTATAGAGATTGAATCATGCTTATATATGTTGTAAGGCTGTCAATAAAATTTAATAGTTATTCAATCATGCATATATGTGTTCTAAGGCTGTTGAAAAAAATTCGTATTGATTCAGTCACACATATATGTGTTCTTTGGCTGTAAAAAAAAATCATAGTGATTAAGTCATGCATATACGTGTTCTAATGTTGTCCAAAAAAATTATAGAGATTCAATCATGTATATATATGTTCTAAGGCTATCAAAAAAATTATATAGTGATTCAATCATTCATATATGTGTACTAAGGTTGTCAAAAAAATTTAATAGTGATTCAATCATGCATATATGTGTTCTATGGTTGTTAAAAAAAAACCATAGTGATTCAATCACGCATAAAGGAGTTATAAGGCTGTCAAAAAAAATTCATTGTGATTCAATCAAGCATATGTGTGTCCTAAGGCTGTCAAAAAAATTTCATAGTGATTCAATCAAGCATATGTGTATCCTAAGGTTGTCAAAAAAATTTCATAGTGATTTGATAATGCATATATGTGTTCTACAGTTCTCAAAAAAATTTCACAGTGATTCAATCCTGCATATGTATGATATAAGGCTATCAAAAAAAAATCATAGTGATTCAATCTTGCGTGTATGAATTCTATGGCTATAAAAAAAAATCATAGTGATTCAATCATGCATATGTGTGTTGTAATGCTGTCAAAAACATTTTATACAAATTAAATCATGCATATATGTGTTCTAATGCGGTGCCAAAAATTTTACAGACATTCAATCATGCATATATGTGTTCTAAGGCTGTCAAAAAAAAATTATAGTGACTCAATCATGTACATATGTGTTCTAATGCTGTAAAAAAAATTTGATAGAGATTCAATCATGCATATATGTGTTCTAAGTCTGTCAAAAAATTTCAAAGTAATTCAGTCATGTATATATGTGTTTTAGGCTGTCAAAAAAATTTCATAGTGATTTAATCATGCATATATGTGTTCTAAGGCTCTCAAAAAAATTTCATAGTGATTGAATCATTCATACATGTGTTGTAAGGCTCTAAAAAAACTTTCCTAGTGATTCAATCATTCATATATGTGTTCTATGGCTATAAAAAAAAAATCATAGTGATTCAATAATGCATATATGTGTTCTAGGCTCTCAAAAAAATGTCATAGTGATTCAATGATGCAAATATGTGTTCTACGGTGGTAAAAAAAAATTCATAGTGATTCAATCATTCATATATGTGTTTTAAGGCTGTAAAAAAAGATTATAGTCATTCAATCACGGATGTATGTGTCCTAAGGTTGCCAAAAAAATTTCTTAGTGATTAAATAATGCATATATGTGTTCTACGGTGGTAAAAAAAAAATCATAGTGATTCAATCATTCATATATGTGTTCTAAGGCTGTCAAAAATCTTTTTATAGTGATTCAGTCAAGCATATATGTGTCCTAAGGTTGTCAAAATTTTTTTACAGTGATTCAATAATGCATATATGTGTTTTACGGTTGTAAAAAAAAAAATCATAGTGATTCAATCATGCATATATGTGTTCTAAGGCTGTCAAAAAAATTATATAGTGATTCAATCTTGCATATATGTGTTCTATGGATCTTAAAAAAAAATCGTAGCGATTCAATCATGCGTATATGTGTTCTAAGGCTGTCAAAAAAACTCATAGTGATTCAATCATGCATATAGGTGTTCTAATGCTGTAAAAAAAAATTGATGGAGCTTCAATCATGCATAAATGTGTTCTAAGGCCGTCAAAAAAATTTCATAGTGATTCAATCATGCATATATGTATTCTTAGGCTGTCAAAAAAATTTCATAGTGATTCAATCATTCATATATTTCTCCTAAGGTTGTCGAAAAAATTTCATAGTGATTCAATAATGCATATATGTGTTCTACGGTTGTCAAAAAAAAATCATAGTGATTCAATCATACATATAAGTGTTCTAATGTCGTCAAAAAAATTCATAGAGATTCCATCATGCATATATGTGTTCTAAGGCTGTCAAAAAAAATTCATAGTGATTCAATCATACATATATGTGTTCTAACTCTGTCAAAAAAAATTCAAATTCAATCATGCATATATGTGTTCTAAGGCTGTCAAAAAATTTTAGAGTGATTCAATCATGCATATATGTGTTCTAATGCTGTCAAAAAATTTTCATAGAGATTCCATCATGCATATATGTGTTCTAAGGCTATCAAAAAAATTCATAGTAACTCAATCATGCATATATGTGTTCTAAGCTATCAAAAAAATTTCATAGTGATTCAATCCTGCATATATTTGTTCTAAGGTTGTCAAAAAATTTTTGTAGTGACTCAATCATGCATATATGTGTTGTAATGCTGTCATAAAAATTTTGTAGTGATTTAATCATGCATATATGTGTTCTAAGGTTGTCACAAAAATTTCATAGTGATTTAATCATGCATATATGTGTTTTAAGGCTGTCAAAGAAATTATATAGAGATTCAATCTTGCATATATGTGTTCTAAGGCTGTCAAAAAACATTTATAGTGATTCAATCAAGTATATATGTGTTCTAAAGCTGTCAAAAAAAATTCATAATGATTTAATCTTAAATATATGCGTTCTAATGCTGTCAAAAAAGTTTGATAGAGATTCAATCATGCATATATGTGTTCAAAGGCTGTCAAATTTTTTTTAAAGTGATTCAAAGATGCATATATGTATTCTAGGTTCTCAAATTTTTTTTATAGTGATTCAATCATCCATGTTTATGTTCTTAGGCTGTCAAAAAATTTCATAGTGTTTTAATAATGCATATATGTGTCCTAAGGTTGTCAAAAAAAATTCATATTGATTCTATAATGCAAATATGTGTTCTACGGTTGTCAAAAAAAATTCAGTGATTTAATCATGTATATATGTGTTCTAATGCTTTCAAAAAAAATTCACAGAGATTCCATCATGATATTTGTGTTCTAAGGTTGTCAAAAAAATTTCAGAGTGATTTAATCATGCAGTTCTAAAGCTGTCAAAAAAATTTCATGTTGATTCAATCATGCATATATGTTTTCTAAGGCGGTAAAAAAAAATTCATTGTGATTCAATCATACATATATGTGTTCTAATGGTGTCAAAAAAATTTCACAGAGATTCTATCATGCATATATGTGTTCTAAGGCTGTCAAAAAAAATTCATAGTGATTCAATCATGCATATATGTGTTCTAATGCTGTCAAAAAATTTTGATAGCAATTTAATCATTCAAATATGTGTTCTAATACTGTCAAAAAAAATTATAGTGACACAATCATGCATATATGTGTTCTAATGTTGTCAACAAAAAATTGTAGTGACTCAATCACGCATATATGTGTTCTAAGGTTGTCAAAAAAATTTCATAGTGATTCAATCACGCATACAAGTGTTCTAAGGCTGTCAAAAGAATTTCATAGTGATTCAATCATGCATGTATGTGTTTTGAGACTGTCAAAAAAATTCTATAGTGATTCAGTCATGCATATATATGTTATAAGGCTGTCAAAAATATTATATAGTGATTCAATTATGCATATATGTGTTCTGAGGCTGTCAAAAATATTTCATAGTGATTCAATCAAACATATATGTCTTTTAATGCTATAAAAAAAATTGATAGAGATTTAATCATGCATATATATGTTTTGAGTCTGTTAAAAAATTTTCATCGTGATTCAATCATGCATATATGTGTTCTAGGCTGTCAAAATTTTTTTATAGTGATTCAATCATGCATATATTTGTTTTAATGCTGTCAAATTTTTTTTTGACAGATTCAATCATGCATATATATGTTCTAAGGCTGTCAAAAAAATTTAATAGAGATTCAATCATGCATATATGTGTTTTGAGGCTGTCAAAAAATTTTCATAGTGATTCAATCATGCATATATCTGCTTTACAACTGTCGAAAAAAAATCATAATGATTCAATCATTCATATCTGTGTTCTAAATCTGTCAAAAAAATTTCATTGTGATTCAATCATGCATATATGTGTTCTAATGCTGTTAAAAAAAGTTTATAGTGATTAAATGATACATAAATGTGTTCTAATGCTGTCAATTTTTTTTTATAGAGATTCAATCATGTATATATGTGTTCTAAGGCTGTCAAAAAAATTTTATTGTGATTTAATCATGCATATATGTGTTCTAAGGCTATAAAAAAAAATTCAAAGTGATTCAATAATGCATATATGTGTTATAATGCTGTAAAAAAAAATTCATGGTGATTCAATCATGCATATATGTGTTATAATGTTGTCAAAAAAATTTCATAGATATTCAATCGCGCATATACATGTTCTAAGGCTATAAAAAAAAATTCATAGTGATTTAATCATGCATATATGTGTTCTAAGGCTGTCAAAAAAATTTCAAATTCAATCATGCGTATATGTGTTCTAAACCTGTCAAAAAAAAAATCATAGTGATTCAATCATGCTTGTATGTGTTCTAATGCTGTCAATTTTTTTTTGTAGTGATTCAAGCATACATATATGCATTCTAAGGCTGTCACAAAAATTTCATAGTTATTCAATCAAGCATATATGTGTTTTAAGTCTGTCAATAAAATTTCATAGTGATTCGATCATGCATATATGTGTCCTAATGCTGTCAAATTTTTTTTATAGTGATTCAATCATGCAAATATGTATTCTAAGTCTATCAAAAAAATTTCATAGTGATTCAATCATGCGTATATATCTACATTTAATTTTAACATGTTTGCTAATTTTGTAGGAATTTTCATTTTTTTTTTAATTATTATAATTAATTCAAAATTTGTAATAATTTCATTAATGAGCATTTTATTTTATGCTTAGTTTAGAATGAATGACCATATAGTTTAATTTCATATTTTCTTTTTATATTTTTAATTTTATTTTTAAATACAGTATGGAAACATGAATGACACATGCACCATTTAATAAAGGATAAATAAAACTAAGTAATGTTTGTATTTACAGCCATAGTCGGAATACGAATAATACTTAAAAGTATTATTCTTTATTAAATAAAAAATTGACCTCACTCTTAGGTCAATTTCAAAAATCATCATTTTTTTTTCAAAATTAATTTTCTTTTCTTCCTTCATTTGAATTTAAATAAAGATTAATTTATAGTATATTTGTGGTCATAGTCATGAATATATACAAATTAATCTTGTTTTAATTCTATAAAGGCACAAAAATCTATTTTCCTTCTTTATTAGAATTTTAATAAAGATTAATTTAAAATATATTTGTGGGCATAGTCATGAATATATGGAAATTAATCTTGTTTTAATTCTACAAAAGCATAAAATTCTCTTTAAAATTTGAATAATTTTTTAAAATTAGCATATTCATCATTTATGATATTATTGCATAATTTATTTGAAATTATTGAAGTTATTTTCAAATTTCCAAGTGATTTTTGAAATAATTTTCAAAAACAAATTCCATTTCAAAACTCAAAGTCGTTTTCGATTTTATTCTCTAATTCAAAATTAATTTTTGATTTCATTTTTTAATTCAAAATCATTTGTCAATTCAAAATATTTTCAAAATTATTTTCAAAATTCCAAGCATTTTCAAAATATTTTCCACGTCACTTTCAATTCATTTCCAAACATTTCTCAAATTCTTAAATTTTTAAAACCATATTTTAATTTTGAATATTAATTTCTATTTCTAAATTTTGATTTTTACTTTAAATTCAAATATCAACTTTCCATTTTCAAACTCCAATTTTAATTTTAAGTTTCATCTCATACTCAAATTTCAATTTTAAATTCAAAATTCAATTCTCAATTTCAATCTTAATTCCAAATTAAATCTCAAATTTCATTTGAATTTCCAATTCTAAATTTCATATTCAAATTCCAACTTTTTGTTTTCAATTTAAACTTTTGAATTAAGTTACATTTTTAATTTCAATTTTTCAATTTCAAATCTTTAAAATTCAAAGTTTAAATTTTAATTTCCAATTTCAATTCTAATTATGATTTTCAACATCAATTTTAAAATTCAAAATTTAATTTCTAATTCAAAATTCGATTTCTAAATTCAATTCTAATTTCAACACTCAATCTCAAGTTCGATCTTAATTTTCAATCTCAATCCTGATTTTGAATCAATTTTAAAATTCCAACTCTTAAACTTCAAACCTTAGATTTCAATCTCAAATTTAAACTTCAAATTCCACTTTCAAATCCATTTTCAAATTGAAACTCAAATTCATTTCAAATTCCAAAATTCAAATTCAATTTCACATATGATTTCAAATTCAATTTTCAATCCCAAAATCGTTTCCTAAAGGATGTTTTCAAATCCATTTCAAAATCACTTGGAAAATCTAAATTTCTGAAATATTTCTAAAAGCATACATATTTTCAAGTTCAAAATCATAGCACAAGCATGATTCTTTGTGCATTTCTAAGACTTAGAATAATTTTTTAGACAAAAAAAAGGGCATAAATTCGATTCTTGGTTCAATTACCCCTAGTAAAGGTGTTAGGAACGGTTAAACCTCGTACCGACGAGCGAGCCTCGTCTCCCCATTTCTCCGCATTTTGTAAAAATGGACGCGAGTTATTTTTCAAAATCTTTTCAAAAAGCCAAGTGGACCTTGAGAGAATTTTTCTTTCCCTAAAAAGAAAGGAAATTTTTTTCAATGAACAAAGTTTTGGCTACCATGATGGGACACGTCTTCGTCTGATCGAATTAATTCCTTTGTCTTGTTTAAATTTTTCTAAGTCATTATTCTTTAAAATGTCAGCCTCATTTCTTGCAACCTTAGGAGCCTAGACTCTGACCCAGCTGACACGATACATATAGCCTTAAGTATAGTTTGGTAGGACCAAATTGAGGAGATTTATTCATGCTCACTTAGACTTAGGTCTGAAATAAAATTCTCCTCAATCTGGCAATTGAATGCAAACAATGTATGCAAGTGTATGCTTCTTACAAATTTTCAAAGTTCTATCTCTTTAGGACTTTGCATTAGAGACATCTAATTTCTTGCATGATTGATCATATTTCTAAAAGCATCCCCTACCTATGTTGTCCCAGTCTTCACGCTGCTAGGCTTTCCCACTGAACCATAGTTCAGAAAAAAGCCTCACAACTGAGCCACTTATTTGGGATAATACCCCCCTACCACGTACTAAGGGCCATAGTCCAAAGTATATCGGCAGGCGCTCAAGGATGTTGGAAAACCATTACCTTAGAACCAGAGATATTCTTATGCCACATACTTGGAGCTTTGAGTCAGGTATATTGACACATCTTGATTGAATTCAGATGATCTAAACCTTAGAGTTAGGGTTAAGGTCCTACAAACTTTTTCAAATATTGCATGTTAGAGTCAGCTTCTTAGGGAGTGTTGTTTGTGCATCCTTGTTTGTATGGTTCAGCTATAATTTTGCAATTCTTATTTGTTTCTTATATTTCTTTACATCTTCAGAATAATTTTTCTCAAACCCTGGATATTTCTTTCAAAATTTCCTCTCTATTTTTAAAATCCAGGTGTATATTTTCTTCTTTCTTACTTTCTTTAGATCAATTTTCTAAAAACCCTGGAAATCTTTTCTAAAATCTCCTTTATTTTCCAAAATTTCTAGGTGTATACCTTTTTCTTCCCTTATGGATCTCGATTTTCTTAAATTCTACCTTCTATTTTCTTCAAAGTACTGCAGTTTATCATCATTCTAAATCCTTTCTATTTTTTAGCCTCAGTGTATCTCAAAGGCATCCTTTCAGAGCTTTTCTGTCAAAAGATATCCTTTTTCAAAAACTTTGGCATTTTTATCATGGTTGATGACCCCGCTTGAATAACAAGGCGTATCTTAGCCGTTTACTTCCTTTATGGGATGATGACACAATTGTTATAACTTTCGTGATGACCCAATCCCTGGTAATGGGATATTCTATCCAATTGTCAACCTGATTCCAACTCTTGCTTATTTGTCATTTTCTTCACCAAACTTACTTTTTCAAAACCTTCTATCAGGTTAAACCACCCCCTTTGTTCTATAGAGAGCTTTGGTACTGTCACAAGATCCGGCTAGAGGACTGCATCATCCCAGTGTGTCAATAGAAAGCAGGAAATGGATTCTCTAAGATCAACCAGATGATGATGACATCAATCCAGCAATGTACAAAATATTTCAAAAAATGATGGTTAAAATGATGTCCAAGCAAGCTGAAGCCAGTTTCAGAAAGGCTCCTGCCAAGAAGAAAACACCTTTCACCTTCTCCAAGAACATCACTAGCAACAGTAGCAGCATGGGAGGTTCTATGCCTGACGAAAGCAGCAATGGAGGCAAAAAGGGCGATACCTTCAAGTAGGATTACAAGCCATTTCAGTCAAGCTCTCACACAAAATCCCTGCAGAAAGAAAAGATAAAGCATAATGGTTGGGATAATGACAACCAGTTTACTCCTCTAGATCAACCACATAAAGAAATCCTTGAATACATGCTGACCAAGGGACTAGTAAAGCTCCCAAGAGCCACAGACCCTCCCACAATCATGGGGAGATTCCTGAATTAGTTTTGCAAATTTCATCCGACAGTAGGACATGACACCGATAACTGCTTCGTCTTCAAAAATATCATTCAAGACTGCATCGACAAGAGTTTCCTTGTCAAAGACAAAGAAGAGGACCAGCCGACCGTCTGGACCAAACCTTCCCAATCCAACTCCCAACAGAAAGCAAGTACTTAGCGGAAACCAAAGCACGATGGTTGGGGTTACGATCACAAATTCACTCCTCTAGATCAGCCCCTCGAGAAGGTTCTTGAATATATGCTGGTCAAGAGAATGGTTAAACTCTCAAAGGTTGTTGATCCTCCTGTCACCAAGGGCAAATGAATGAATCGATTTTGTAAATTCCATCGAGCAATAGGGCACGATACTGAACGTTGCTTCGTCTTTAAGAACATTGTGCAGGATTGCATCGACAGAAAGCTTCTTGCAAAAGATGAGGAGGAGAGTCAGCCAGCTATCTTCCTGACACCTTCCCCTCCCACTCAAGAGGATGATGATGCCAATGCTCTCTCATTCCTTTCATTTTGTTTTTGTCATTTTGAAGGGACAATGTAGTCTCAATTTCCTTTTTTTATATGTCCTCCTTAGGATGTCATTTCAGTCCCCAATCACTTGTTAACATTTCATCAATAAAGTATCAATTTTTTGCATATCTTTGATATGTAATATCTCTTTCCTTTGCTATACTGGGGCTTCTTTTATTATGAAACTCTATTTTTACTTCAAATATCCTGTATGCAAACAGGACTTAAAAGAAAAATCTTTTCATCATTAATTTTTATTAATTTCTATTAATTTTCATCAATTTTCCATTATTTTCCCCTTTATGATAAGGGACAATCCTGACATCACTCATAATAGCAATAAGATTACCTATAGGGGTCTGTCCAAAATCATGAAGATTTCAAAAGGTTTTGCAAAATCTCCATCATGATCACCGAGAGCTTTTCAAAGCAGCAATCTTTTTCAAAATCTTGGGTTGTCTTTTTTGTCAAAAACCAGTTCTTACTGATCTCTTTTTAAAATTCAACCTTCAAGTTGAGCCTTTTCGTTAAAAATTAAATTTCTTCAAGATCAATCCTTGGATTGAGTCTCTTACCAAAACTATTTTCGAACCCGTCCTTTTAAAATCAACCCTCATGTTGATCTTCTCTTACCAAAACTATTTTTTAACCGATTATTTCAAATCAACTCTTGTGTTGATCTTCTTTTATAAAAATTGGTTTCGAATTAATCATTTCAAATCAACCCTCGTATTGATCTTATTTTATAAAAACTGGTTTCGAACCGTCATTTCAAATCAACCCTTGTGTTGAACTTCTTTTGCAAAAACTGGTTTTGAACCGGTCATTTCAAATCAACCCTCGTGTTGATCTTCTATCATAAAAACTGGTTTTGAACCAGTCTCTTCAAATCGACCCTCGTGTTGATCTTCTTTTACAAAAACTAGTTTCAAACCAGTCCTTTCAAAATCAACCCTTGTGTTGATCTTCTTTTACAAAACTGGTTTTAAATCATTATAAATTGACCCGCATGTTGATCTTCTTTTACAAAAACTAATTTTGAACTGATCATTTTCAAAAATCAGCCCCTAGGATGATCATTTTTCAAAAGAAACCCTCATGTCGATCAACTAATCAAAATCAACCCTCGTGTTGATCATTTTCCAAAATCAACCCTTGTGTTGATCATTTTTCAAAATCAACCCAACTGTTAATCATGGATATATGTGTTGTAATGTTGTAAAAAACAATTCATAGTGATTCAATCATGCATATATATGTTCTAAGGCTGACAAAAAAATTACATAGTGATTCAATCATGCATATATGTGTTCTAAGGCTGTCAAAAAAAATTCATAGTAATTTAATCATGCATATATGTGATCTAAGGCTGTCAAAAAAATTTTATAGTGTTTCAATCATGCATATATGTGTTCTAATGTTGGTAAAAAAAATCATAGTGATTAAATAATGCATATATGTGTTCTAAGGCTATCAAAAAAATTTCATAGTGATTCAATCATGCATATATGTGTTCTACGGCTATAAAAAAACATTCATAGTGATTCAATCATGCAGATAAGCATTCTAAGGATGTCAAACAAATATATAGTGATTCAATTAGGCAGATATGTGTTCTAAGGATGTCAAAAAAATTTCATAGCGATTCAATCATGCATATATGTGTTCTAATGCTGTTAAATTTTTTTTATAGAGATTTAACCATGCATTGATATGTTCTAAGGATGTCAAAAAAATTTAATAGTGATTCAATCATGCATATATGTGTTCTAAGGCTGTCAAAAAAAATTTATAGTGATTCTATCATGCATATATGTGTTTTACGACTGTAAAAAAAAATTCATAGTGATTCAAAATTGCATATATGTGTTTTATGGTTGTAAAAAAAATTTAATAGTGATTCAATCATGCATATATGTGTTCTAAGGCAATAAAAAAATTTTATAGTGATTCAGTCATGCATATATGTGTTCTAAGGTTGTCAAGAAAATTTCAGAGTGATTCTCTCTTGCATATATGTGTTTTAAGGTTGTCAAAAAAATATCATAGTGATTTAATCATTCATATATATGTTATAAGGCTGTCAAAAAAAATTCATAGTGATTTGATCATGCATATAGGTTTTCTGAGGCTGTAAAAAAAAATTCATAGAGATTCAATCATGCATATATGTGTTCTAATGCTGTCAAAAAAAAATCATAGTGATTCAATCATGCATATATATGTTCTACGGCTGTAAACAAAATTTCATAGTGATTCAACAATTCATATATGTGTTTTAAGGCTATAAAAAAACTCATAGTGATTCAGTCATGCATATATGTGTTCTAAGGCTATAAAAAAAAATCATAGTGATTTAATCATGCATATATGTGTTCTAAGGCTATAAAAAAATATTCATAGTGATTCAATCATGCAGATATGTGTTCTAAGGCAGTCATAAATTTCATAGTGACTCAATCAGGCAGACATATTGTCTAAGGTTATCAAAGAAATTTCGCAGTGATCCAATTATGCATATATGTGTTATAATGCTGTCAATTTTTTTATAGTGATTTAATCATGCATATATTGATCTAAGGCTGTCAAAAAAATTTCATAGTGTTTCAATCATGCACATATATGTTCTAATGTTGGCAAAAAAATTTCATAGTGATTAAATCATATATATATGTGTTGTAAGGCTATCAAAAAAATTTCATAGTGATTCAATCATGCATGTATGTGTTCTAAGGTTATCAAAAAATATTCATAGTGATTCAATCGTGCAAATAAGCGTTCTAAGGCTGTCAAAAAAAATATATAGTGATTCAATCAGGCAGATATGTGTTCTAAGGATGTCAAAAAAAATTCATAGTGATTCAATCATGCATATATGTGTTCTAATGCTGTCAATTTTTTTTATAGAGATTTAATTATGCATATATATGTTCTAAGAATGTCAAAAAAATTTTATAGTAAATTCAATCATGCATATATATGTTCTAAGGATGTCAAAACAAATTTATAGTGATTCTATCATGCATATATGTGTTTTATGGCTGTCAAAAAAAATCATAGTGATTCAAAATTGCATATATGTGTTCTACGTTTGTCAAAAAAATTCATAGATATTCAATCATGCATATATGTGTTCTAATGCTGTCAATAAAATTTCATAGTGATTCAATCATGCATATATATGTTCTACGGCTGTAAAAAAAAATTCATAGTGATTCAACAATTCATATATGTGTTTTAAGGCTATAAAAAAAGTTCATAGTGATTCAGTGATGCATATATGTGTTCTAGGGCTATAAAAAAAAATTCATAGTGATTTAATCATGCATATATGTGTTCTGAGGCTATAAAAAATATTCATAGTGATTCAATCATGCAGATATGTGTTCCAAGGTAGTCATAAATTTCATAGTGACTCAATCAGGCACATATGTTGTCTATGGTTATCAAAGAAATTTTATAGTGATCCAATCATGCATATATGTGTTATAATGTTGTCAATGTTTTTATAGTGATTTAATCATGCATATATTGATCTAAGGCTATCAAAAAAATTTCATAGTGTTTCAATCATGCACATATGTGTTCTAATGTTGGCAAAAAAATTTCATAGTGATTAAATCATATATATATATATATATGTGTTCTAAGGCTATCAAAAAAATTTCATAGTGATTCAATCATGCATGTATGTGTTCTAAGGTTATCAAAAAATATTCATAATGATTCAATCATGCAGATCAGCGTTCTAAGGCTGTAAAAAAAATATATAATGATTCAATCAGGCAGATATGTGTTCTAAGGATGTCAAAAAAAAATCATAGTGATTCAATCATGCATATATGTGTTCTAATGCTGTCAATTTTTTTTTATAGAGATTTAATTATGCATATATATGATCTAAGAATGTCAAAAAAATTTAATAGTAATTCAATCATGCATATATGTGTTCTAAGGCTGTCAAAAAAAAATTATAGTGATTCTATCATGCATATATGTGTTCTACGGCTATCAAAAAAATTTATTAGTGATTCAATCATGCATATACGTGCTCTAAGGCTATAAAAAAAATTTATAGTGATTCAGTCATGCATATATGTGTTCTAAGGCTGTCAAGAAAATTTGAGAGTGATTCTTTCTGGCATATATGTGTTCTAAGGCTGTCAAAAAAATATCATTGTGATTTAAAAATGCATATATATGTTCGCAGGGGGTAAAAAAAAATCATAGTGATTTAATCATGCATAAAAGTGTTCAAAAGTTGTAAAAAAAAAATCATAGTGATTCACTCATGCATATATGTGTTCTAATGTTGTAAAAAAAAATTCATAGTGATTCAATCATGCATATATATGTTCTACGGCTGTCGAAAAAATTTCATAGTGATTCAATCATGCACATATGTGTTCTAGGCTGTCAAAAAAATATCATAGTGATTCAATCATACATATATGTGTTCCAATGCTGTAAAAAAAAAATCATAGCGATTCAACAATTCATATGTGTTCTAAGGCTATAAAAAAAATTCATAGTGATTCAGACATGCATATATGTGTTCTAAGGCTATAAAAAAAATTCATAGTGATAATAATGCATATATGTGTTCTGAGGCTATCAAAAAATATTTCATAGTGATTCAAACATGCATATATATGTTCTACGACTCTAAAAAAAAATCATAGTGATTCAACAATTGGTATATGTGTTTTAAGGCTGTAAAAAATTCATAGTGATTCAGTCATCCATATATGTGTTCTAAGGCTATAAAAAAAATTCATAGTGATTTAATCATGCATATATGTGTTCTGAGGCTATAAAAAAATATTCATAGTGATTCAATCATGCAGATATGTGTTCTAAGGCAGTCAAAGAAATTTCATAGTGACCCAATTAGGCAGATAAGTGGTCTAAGGTTATCAAAGAAATTTAATAGTGACCCAATCATGCATATATGTGTTATAATGCTGTCAAATTTTTTTATAGTGATTTAATCATGCATATATGTGATCTAAGGCTTTCAAAAAAAATTCATAGTGTTTCAATCATGCATATATGTGTTCTAATGTTGGTAAAAAAATTTCTTAGTGATTAAATCATACATATATGTGTTCTAAGGCTATCAAAAAAAATTCATAGTGATTCAATCATGCATAAATGTGTTCTATGGCTATCAAAAATATTCATAGTGATTCAATCATGCAGATAAGTGTTCTAAGGCTGTCAAAAAAAATATAGTGACTCAATCAGGCAAATATGTGTTCTAAGGATGTCAAAAATTTTTTATAGTGATTCAATCATGCATATATCTGTTCTAATGCTGTCAATTTTTTTTTATAGTGATTCAATCATGCATATATATGTTCTACGACTGTCAAAAAAAATTCATAGTGATTCAAGCATGCACATATGTGTTCTAGGCTGTCAAAAAAATATCATAGTGATTCAATCATGCATATATGTGTTCCAAGGCTGTAAAAAAAAATCATAGTGATTCAACAATTCATATGTGTTCTAAGGCTATAAAAAAAATTCATAGTGATTCAGACATGCATATATGTGTTCTAAGGCTATAAAAAAAATTCATAGTGATTTAATCTTGCATATATGTGTTCTGAGGCTATCAAAAAATATTCATAGTGATTCAATCATGCAGATATGTGTTCTAAGGCAGTTAAAAATAGTTCGTAGTGACTCAATCGGACAGAAATGTGGTCTAAGGCTGTAAAAGAAATTTCATAGTGATCCAATCATGCATATATGTATTCTAATGCTGTCAATTTTTTTATAGAGATTTATTCATGCATATATATGTTGTAAGGATGTCAAAAAAATTTAATAGAGATTCAATCATGCATATATGTGTGTCTAAGGCTGTCAAAAAAAATTCATAGTGATTCTATCATGCATATATGCATTTTATGGCTGTAAAAAAAAAATTATAGTGATTCAATCATGCATATATGTGTTCTAATGTCGTCAAAAAAAATTTAGTGATTAAATCATGCATATATGTGTTCTAATGTTGTCAAATTTTTTTATAGAGATTCAATCATGCATATATGTGTTATGAGGCTGTCAAAAAAAAATCATAATGATTCAAAAATGCATATATGTTTCCTAAGGCTGTCAAAAAAATTTCATAGTGATTCAATCATGCATATATGTGGTCTAAGGCTGTCAAAAAAATTTATAGTGATTTAATCATGCATATATATGTCCTAAGGTTGTCAAAAAAAAATTATAGTGATTCAAAATAGCATATATGTGTTCTACGGTTGTCAAAAAAATTTCATTGTGATTCAATCATGCATATATGTGTTCCATGGCTATAAAAAAAAATTATAGTGATTCAGTCATGCATATATGTGTTCTAAGGCTGTCAAGAAAATTTTAGAGTGATTCTCTCTTGAATATATATGTTATAAGGCTATCAAAAGAAAATCATAGTGATTTAATCAAGCATATATGTTCTAAGGCTGTCAAAAAAAATTTATAGTGATTCAATCATGCATATAGGTGTTCTAAGTCTGTCAAACAAATTTCATAGTAATTCAATCTTGCATATATGTGTTCTAATGTTGTCAAAAAAAATTGATAAAGATTCAATCATGCATATATTTGTTCTAAGGCTATCAAAAAAATTCCATAGTGTTTCAATCATGCATATAAGTGTTCTAGGCTGTCAAAAAAATGTCATAGTGATTCAATCATGCATATATGTGTTCGAAGGCTCGCAAAAAAATTTCATAGTGCTTTAATAATTCATATATGTGTTCTAAGGCTGTAAAAAAAAATATAGTGATTCAATCATGCATATTTGCATTCTAAAGCTATCAAAAAAAATCCATAGTGATTCAATCATGCATATAGGTGTTCCAATTTTGTCACAAAAATTTCATAGAGATTCAATCATGCATTTATGTGTTCTAAGGCTGTCAAAAAAAATTCATAGTGATTTAATCATGAATATATATATTTTAACTTTGTCAAGAAATTTTTATAATGATTTAATCTTGCATATATGTATTTTAATGATGTCAAAAAAAAAATAGTGATTCAATCATGCATATATGTGTTCTAAGGCTATCAACAAAATTTCATAGAGATTCAATCATTCATTTATGTGTTCTAAGGCTATAAAAAAAAATCATAGTGATTTAATCATGCATATATGTGCTCTAAGGCTGTCAAAAAAATATCATAGTGATTCAATCATGCATATGTGTTATAAGGCTGTCAAAATTTTTTTATAATGACTCAATCATGCATATATGTGTTCTAAGGCAGTCAAAAAAATTTCATAGTGACACAGTCATGCGTATTTGTGTTCTAATGCTGTAAAAAAAAATTTAGTGATTCAATCATGCATATATCTGTTCTAAGGCTGTCACAAAAATTTTTTAGTGATTCAATCACGCATATATGTGTTCTAAGGTGGTAAAAAAAAATTCATAGTGATTGAAACAAGCATATATGTGTTCTAATGTTGTCAAAGAAAATTCTTAGTTCTTCAATCATGCATATATGTGTTCTAAGGCTGTCAAAAAAATGTCATAGTGACTCAATCATGCATATATGTGTTTTAATGCTATCAAACATTTTTTGTAGTGATTCAATCATGTATATATGTGTTCTAAGGCTGTCACAAAATTTTTATAGTGATTCAATCACACATATATGTGTCTGGAAAAAAAATTCACAGTGATTCAATCATGTATATATGTGTTGTAAGGCTGTCAAAAAAATTATATGGTGATTCAATTTTGCATATATGTATTTTGAGGCAGTAAAAAAAAAATCATACTGATTCAGTCAAGCATATATGTTTTCTAATGCTGTCAAAAAAATTTCATAGTGATTCAATCATCCTTATATGTGTTCTAATGCTATCCAATAATTTGATAGAGATTCAATCAAGCATATATATGTTTTAAGGCTGTCCAAAAAACTTCATAAAGATTCAATCATGCATATATGTGTTCTGGGCTGTTAAAAAAAATTTATAGATATTCAATCATGCATATATGAGTTCTAAGGCTGTCAAAAAATTTTAATAGTTATTTAATCATGCATATATGTGTCCATAGGTTGTCCAAAAATTTTCAAAGTGATTCAATAATGCATATATGTGTTCTACGGTTGTCAAAAAAATGTCATACTGATTTAATCATTTATGTATGTGTTCTAATGCGGTCAAAAAAAATTCATAGAGATTCAATCTTGCATATATGTGTTCTAAGTCTGTCAAAAAAAATTCATAGTGATTCAATCATGCATATATGTGTTCTAAGGCTGTCAAAAAAAAATGATAGTGATTCTATCATGCATATATGTGCTTTATGGCTATAAAAAAAATTTCATAGTGATTCAAAATTGCATATATGTGTTCTACGTTTGTCAAAAAAAATTTATAGTGATTCAATCACACATATATGTGTTCTAAAGATATAAAAAAATTTATAGTGATTGAGTCATGCATATATCTGTTCTAAGGCTGTCAAGAAAATTTCACAGTGATTCTTTCTGGCATATGTGTGTTCTAAGGCTGTAAAAAAAATATCATAGTGATTTAATCATGCATATATATGTTCTGAAGGGGTAAAAAAAAATTCATAGTGATTTAATCAAGCATATATGTGTTCAAAGGCTGAAAAAAAAAATTCATAGTGATTCAATCATGCATATATGTATTCTAATGCTGTCAAAAAAAATTTATAGTGATTGAATCATGCATACATATGTTCTACGACTGTCAAAAAAAATTGATAGTGATTCAGACATGCATATATGTGTTGTAAGGCTATAAAAAAAAGTTCATAGTGATTTAATCTTGCATATATGTGTTCTGAGGCTATCAAAAAATATTCATAGTGTTTCAATCATGGAGATATGCGTTCTAAGGTAGTTAAATAGAGTTCGAAGTGACTCAATCGGGCAGAAATCTGGTCTAAGGCTGTAAAAGAAATTTCAAAGTGATCCAATCATGCATATATGTGTTCTAATGCTGTCAATTTTTTTATAGAGATTTATTGATGCATATATATGTTGTAAGGATGTCAAAAAAATTTAAAAGAGATTCAATCATGCATATATGTGTGTCTAAGGCTGTAAAAAAAAAATCATAGTGATTCTATCATGCATATATGGGATTTATGGCTGTAAAAAAAAATCATAGTGACTCAATCATGCATATATGTGTTCTAATATCGTCAAAAAAAATTTAGTGATTAAATCATGCATATATGCGTTCTCATGTTGTCAATTTTTTTTATAGAGATTCAATCATGCATATATGTGTTATGAGGCTGTCAAAAAAATTTCATAATGATTCAAAAATGCATATATGTTTCCAAAGGCTGTCAAAAAAAATTTATAGTGATTCAATCATGCATATATGTTGTCTAAGGCTGTCAAAAAAATGTCATAGTGACTCAATCATGCATATATGTGTTCTAATGCTATCAAACATTTTTTGTAGTGATTCAATCATGTATATATGTGTTCTAAGGCTGTCACAAAATTTTTATAGTGATTCAATCACACATATATGTGTCTGGAAAAAAAAATTCACAGTGATTCAATCATGTATATATGTGTTGTAAGGCTGTCAAAAAAATTATATGGTGATTCAATTTTGCATATATGTATTTTGAGGCAGTAAAAAAAAAATCATACTGATTCAGTCAAGCATATATGTTTTCTAATGCTGTCAAAAAAATTTCATAGTGATTCAATCATCCTTATATGTGTTCTAATGCTATCCAATAATTTGATAGAGATTCAATCAAGCATATATATGTTTTAAGGCTGTCCAAAAAACTTCATAAAGATTCAATCATGCATATATGTGTTCTGGGCTGTTAAAAAAAATTTATAGATATTCAATCATGCATATATGAGTTCTAAGGCTGTCAAAATTTTTTAATAGTTATTTAATCATGCATATATGTGTCCATAGGTTGTCCAAAAATTTTCAAAGTGATTCAATAATGCATATATGTGTTCTACGGTTGTCAAAAAAATGTCATACTGATTTAATCATTTATGTATGTGTTCTAATGCGGTCAAAAAAAATTCATAGAGATTCAATCTTGCATATATGTGTTTTAAGGCTGTCAAAAAAAATTCATAGTGATTCAATCATGCATATATGTGTTCTAAGGCTGTCAAAAAAAATTTATAGTGATTCTATCATGCATATATGTGTTTTATGGCAATAAAAAAAATTCATAGTGATTCAAAATTGCATATTTGTGTTCTACGTTTGTCAAAAAAAATTTATAGTGATTCAATCACACATATATGTGTTCTAAGGATATAAAAAAATTTATAGTGATTGAGTCATGCATATATCTGTTCTAAGGCTGTCAAGAAAATTTCACAGTGATTCTTTCTGGCATATGTGTGTTCTAAGGCTGTAAAAAAAATATCATAGTGATTTAATCATGCATATATATGTTCTGAAGGGGTAAAAAAAAATTCATAGTGATTTAATCAAGCATATATGTGTTCAAAGGCTGAAAAAAAAAATTCATAGTGATTCAATCATGCATATATGTGTTCTAATGCTGTCAAAAAAATTTTATATTGATTCAATCAGGCATACATATGTTCTACGACTGTCAAAAAAAATTCATAGTGATTCAATCATGCACATATGTGTTCTAGGCTATCAAAAAAATATCATAGTGATTCAGACATGCATATATGTGTTGTAAGGCTATAAAAAAAAAATCATAGTGATTTAATCTTGCATATATGTGTTCTGAGGCTATCAAAAAATATTCATAGTGTTTCAATCATGGAGATATGCGTTCTAAGGTAGTTAAATAGAGTTCGTAGTGACTCAATCGGGCAGAAATCTGGTCTAAGGCTGTAAAAGAAATTTCAAAGTGATCCAATCATGCATATATGTGTTCTAATGCTGTCAATTTTTTTATAGAGATTTATTCATGCATATATATGTTGTAAGGATGTCAAAAAAATTTAATAGAGATTCAATCATGCATATATGTGTGTCTAAGGCTGTCAAAAAAAAATCATAGTGATTCTATCATGCATATATGTGTGTCTAAGGCTGTCAAAAAAATTTCATAGTGATTCAATCATGAATATATGTGTTCTTAGGTTGTCAAAAAAAATTTATACTGATTCAAACTTGCATATTTGTGTCCTACGGTTGTCAAAAAAAAGTATAGTGATTCAATAATGCATATATGTGTTCTACAATTGTAAAAAAAAACTTCATAGTGATTCAATCATGCATATATGTCTTCTAATGGTGTCAACAAAATTCATAGAAATTCCATCATTCATATGTGTGTCCTAAGGCTATCAAAGAAATTTCATAGTCATTCAATCATTTATATATGTGTTCTAACGCTGTAAAAAAAAATTCAAATTCAATCATGCATATATGTGTTCTACGACTGTCAATTTTTTTTTAGAGTGATTCAATCATGCATATATGTGTTCTAATGCTGTAAAAAAAAATCATATAGATTCTATCATGAATATATGTGTTCTAAGGCTGTCAAAAAGACCTCATAGCTATTCAATTAAGCGTATATGTGTTCTAAGGATGTCAAAAAAATTTCATATTGATTCAATCATTCATATGTGCGTTCTAATGCTGTCAAAATTTTTTTGTAGTGACTCAATCAAGCATATATGTCTTATAATGCTGTCGAAAAAAAATTTGTAGTGACTCAATAATGCATATAAGTGTTCTAAGGTTGTAAAAAAAAATCATAGTGATTCAATCATGAATATAAGTGTTCTAAGGCTGTCAAAAAAAGTTTATAGTAATTTAATCATGCATATATGTGTTCTATGAGTGTCAAAAGAATTATATAGTGATTCAATCATGCATATATGAGTTATAAGGCTGTTAAAAAATTTCATAGTGATTCAATCATGCATATATGAGTTCTAAGGCTATCAAAAAAAATTCATTGTGATTCAATCTTTCATATATGAGTTCGCATGCTCTAAAAAAACTTTGATAGAGATTCCATCATGCATACATGTGTTCTAAGGCTATAAAAAAAAAATTAGTGATTCAATCAAGCATATATGTGTTCTAGGCTGTCAAAAAAAAATTCAAAGTGATTCAACCATGCATATGTGATCTATTGTTGTCAAATTTTGATTATAGATATTCAACCAAGCATATATATGTTCTAAAAAAATTGTAGTGATTCAATCATGCATATATGTGTTCTAAGGCTGTCATAAAAATTTCACAGTGATTGAATCATGCATATATGTGTTCTAAGGCAGTAAAAAAAAATTTATAATGATTCAATCATGCATATATGTGTTCTAAGGCTGTCAAAAAAATTTCAAAGTGATTCAATTATCAATATATTTGTTCTAAGGCTGTAAAAAAATTTCATAGTAACTCAATCACACATATGTGTTTAATTCATGTAAAAAAAATTTATAGTGATTCAATCATGCATATATGTGTTCTAAGGCTGTAAAAAAAAATTCATAGTGATTCAATCATGCATACATATGTTGTAAGGCTGTCAAAACAATTATATAGTGATTAAATCCTGCACATATGTGTTCTAAGGCTGTCAATAAAATTCTAAGTGATTCAATCATGCATATATGTTTTCTAATGCTGTCCAAAAAATCTGATACAGATTCAATCATGCATATATGTATTCTATGGCAGTAAAAAAAAATTCATAATGATTCAAACAAGCATATATGTGTTCTAGTCTGTTAAAAAAATTTCATAGTGATGCATATATGTGTTCTACGTCTGTCAAAAAAATTTCATAGTGATTCAATTATGGATATATGTGTCCTTCGGTTGTAAAAAAAAATTCATAGTGATTCAATAATGCACATATGTGTTCTACGGTTGTAAAAAAAAATTCATAGTGATTCAATCATGTATATATGCGTTCGATTGCGGTCCAACAAATTTCATAGAGATTCAATTATGCATATATGTGTTCTAAGGTTGTAAAAAAAATTTCGTAGTGATTCAATCAAGCAATATGTGTTCCAAGGATGTCACAAAAATTTCATAGTGATTCAATCTTGCATATATGTGTTCTAACGTTGTCAAAAAAAATCTATAGTGATTCAATCTTGCATATATGTGTTCTAAGGCTACCAAAAAAAATCATAGAGATTCAATCATGCATATATGTCTTCTAAGATGGTAAAAAAAAATTCACAGTAATTCAATCATGAATATATGTGTTCTAATGCTCTCAAAAAATATTGATAGAGATTCAATCATGCATATATGTGTTCTAAGGCTGTCAAAAAAAAATCAAAGGGATGGAATCATGCACAATTGTATTCTAGCATGTATAAAAGATTTCATAGTGATTCAATCATGCAAATATGTGTTCTTAGGTTGTGAAAAAAAATTATACTGATTCAAACATGCATATTTGTGTCCTAAAGTTGTAAAAAAAAATTTATTGTGATTCAATAATGCATATATGTGTTCTACAATAGTCAAAAAAACTTCATAGTGATTCAATCATGCATATATGTGTTCTAATGTTGTAAAAACAAATCTATAGAAATTCCACAATTCATATGTGTGTTCTAAGGCTATCAAAGAAATTTCATAGGCATTCAATCATTTATATATGTGTTCTAACGCTGTAAAAAAGAAATAAAATTCAATGATGCATATATGTGTTCTACGGCTGTCAAAAAATTTTTAGAGTGATTCAATCATGCATATATATGTTCTAATGCTGTAAAAAAAAATCATAGAGATTTTATCATGGATATATGTGTTCTAAGGCTGTCAAAAAAATCTCATAGCTATTCAATCAAGCATATATGTGTTCTAAGGATGTCAAAAAAAATTCATACTGATTCAATCATTCATATGTGTGTTCTAATCCTGTGAATTTTTTTTTGTAGTGACCCAATCCGGCATATATGTATTATAATGCTGTCCAAAAAAAAATTATAGAGACTCAATAATGAATATAAGTGTTCTAAGGTTGTAAAAAAACAATTCATAGTGATTCAATCATGCGTATAAGTGTTCTAAGGCTATCAAAAAAATTTAATAGAGATTCAAACATGCATATATGTGTCCTTAGGTTGTCAAAAACATTTCATAGTGATTCAATATTGCATATACGTGTTCTATGACTGTAAAAAAAATTGTAGTAATTCAATCATGCATATAAGTGATCTAAGGATGTCAAAAAAATTTCACAGTGATTGAATCATGCGTATATGTGTTCTAAGGCAGTAAAAAAAATTCATAATGATTCAATCATGCATATCTGTTTTCTAAGGCTGTCAAAAAAATTTCATAGTGATTCAATTATCAATATATGTGTTCTAAGGCTGTCAAAAAAATTTCATTGTGACTCAATCACACATATATGTGTTTAAATATCGTAAAAAAAATTGTATTGATTCAATCGTGAATATATGTGTTTTAAGGCTGTCATAAAGATTTCATAGTGATTCAATCAAGCATATATGTGTTTTAAGGTTGTCATAAAAATTTCATAGTGATTCAATCACGCATATATTTGCTCTAGGGCTGTCAAAAAAAATTCATCGTGATTCAATCATGCATATATATGTTCTAAGGCTGTCAAAAAAAATTCATAGTGATTCAGTTATGCATATATGTGTTCTAAGGCTGTCAAAAAAAGCTAATAGTGATTCAATCAAGCAAATATGTGTTCTAATGTTGTCAAAAAAAATTGTAGTGATTCAATCATAAATATATGCGTTCTAAGGCTGCCACAAAAAAATTATAGTGATTCAATCATACATATATGTGCTCTAAGGCTATCAAAAAAAAATCATAGTGATTCAATCATGCATACATATGTTGTAAGGCTGTCAAAACAATTATATAGTGATTAAATCCTGCACATATGTGTTCTAAGGCTGTCTATAAAATTTCTAAGTGATTCAATCATGCATATATGTTTTCTATGGCTGTCAACAAAATTTCATAGTGATTAAATCATGCATATATGTGTTATAATTGTGTCGAAAAATCTGATAGAGATTCAATCATGCATATATGTATTCTATGGCAGTCAAAAAAATTTCATAATGATTCAATCAAGCATATATGTGTTCTAGGCTATTAAAAAATTTCATAGTGAGTCAATCATGCATATATGTGTTCTACGTTTGTCAAAAAAAATTCAAAGTGACTCAATAAAGCATATATGTGTTCTAGGCTGTTAAAAAAAATGCATAGTGATTCTATAATGCATATATGTGTTCTACAGTTGTAAAAAAAAATCATAGTAATTCAATTATGCATATATGTGTTCGAATCCGGTCCAAAAATTTTCATAGAGATTCAATTATGCATATATGTGTTCTTTGGCTGTCAAAAAAAAATCATAGTTATTCAATGATGCATATGTGTGTTCTATGGCTATCAAATTTTTTTTGTAGTAACTCAATCATGCATATATGTATTATAATGCTGTGCAAAATAATTTTGTAGAGACTCAATAACGCATATAAGTGTTCTAGGGTTGTAAAAAAAAATTCATAGCGATTCAATCATGCATATAAATGTTCTAAGGCTGTCAAAAAAAGTTCATAGTAATTTAATCATGCATATATGTGTTCTATGACTGTAAAAAGAATTATATAATGATTCAATCATGCATATATGAGTTATAAGGCTGTTAAAAAATTTCATAGTGATTCAATCTTGCATATATGTGTTCTAAGGCTGTCAAAAAAAATTCATTGTTATTCAATCATGCATATATGAGTTCAAATGCTCTAAACAAACTTTGATAGATATTCATTTATGCATACATGTGTTCTAAGGCTCTAAAAAAAATTTTGTAGTGATTCAATCAGACATATATGTGTTCTAGGCTGTCAAAAGAATTTCAAAGTGATTCAACCATGCATATGTGATCTAATGCTATCAAATTTTTTTTATAGAGATTCAATCATGCATATATATGTTCTAAGGCTATCACAAAAATTTAATAGAGATTCAAACATGCATATATGTGTCCTTAGGTTGTCAAAAACATTTCATAGTGATTCAATATTGCATATACGTGTTCTACGACTGTAAAAAAATAAATAGTGATTCAATCATGCATATATGTGTTCTAAGGTTGTCAAAAAATTTCACAGTGATTGAATCATGCATATATGTGTTTAAAGTCCGTAAAAAAAATATCATAATGATTCAATCATGCATATATGTGTTCTAAGGCTGTCAAAAAAATTTCATAGTGATTCAATTATCAATATGTGTTCTTAGGCTGTAAAAAATATTTCATAGTGACTCAATCACACATATATGTGTTTAAATAAAGTAAAAAAATTTATAGTGATTCAATCATGCATATATGTGTTTTAAGGTTGTCATAAAGATATCATAGTGATTCAATCATGCATATATGTGTTTTAAGGCTGTCATAAAAAATTCATAGTGATTCAATCACGCATATATGTGTTCTAGGGCTGTCAAAAAAAATTTAGAGTGATTCAATCAAGCATATATATGTTCTAATGATGTAAAAAAAAATCATATAGATTCTATCATGGATATATGTGTTCTAAGGCTGTCAAAAAAATCTCATTGCTATTCAATCAAGCATATATGTATTCTAAGGATGTCAAAAAAGTTCTTAGTGATTTAATCAAGCAAATATGTGTTCTGAGGCTATAAAAAAATATTCATAGTGATTCAATCATGCAGATATGTGTTCTAAGGCAGTCAAAGAAATTTCATAGTGACCCAATCAGGCAGATAAGTGGTCTAAGGTTATCAAAGAAATTTAACAGTGATCTAATCATGCATATATGTGTTATAATGCTATCAATTTTTTTTATAGTGATTTAATCATGCATATATGTGATCTAAGGCTGTCAAAAAAATTTCATAGTGTTTCAATCATGCATATATGTGTTCTAACGTTGGTAAAAAAAATTCATAGTGATTAAATCATACATATATGTGTTCTAAGGCTATCAAAAAAATTTCATAGTGATTCAATCATACATAAATATGTTCTAAGGCTATCAAAAAATATTCATAGTGATTTAATCATGCAGATAAGCGTTCTAAGGCTGTCAAAAAAAATATATAGTGATTCAATCAGGCAAATATGTGTTCTAAGGATGTCAAAAAAAATTCATAGTGATTCAATCGTGCATATATGTGTTCTAATGCTGTCAATTTTTTTTTTATAGAGATTTAATCATGGATATATATGTTCTAAGGATATCAAAAAAAATTAATAGTGATTCAATCATGCATATATGTGTTCTAAGGCTGTCAAAAAAAAATTATAGTGATTCTATCATGCATATATGTGTTTTATGGCTGAAAAAAAAAATTCATAGTGATTCAAAATTGCATATATGTGTTCTACGTTTGTCACAAAAAATTTATAGTGATTCAATCACGCATATATGTGTTCTAAGGCTATAAAAAATTTAGTGATTCAATCATGCATATATCTGTTCTAAGGCCGTCACAAAAATTTTGTAGTGATTCAATCACGCATATATGTGTTCTAAGGTGGTCAAAAAAAATTCATAGTGATTGAAACAAGCATATATGTGTTCTAATGTTGTCAAAAAAAATTCTTAGGTCTTCAATCATGCATATATGTGTTCTAAGGCTGTCAAAAAAATGTTATAGTAACTCAATCATGCATATATGTGTTCTAATGATGTCAAAAAAAATTTGTAGTGATTCAATCATGTATATATGTGTTCTAAGGCTGTCACAAAATTTTCATAGTGATTCAATCACACATATATGTGTCTGAAAAAAAAAATTCACAGGGATTCAATCATGCATATATGTGTTGTAAGGCTGTCAAAAAAATTATATAGTGATTCAATTTTGCATATATGTATTTTGAGGCAGTAAAAAAAAAATCATACTGATTCAGTCAAGCATATATGTTTTCTAATGCTGTCAAAAAAATTTCATAGTGATTCAATCATCCTTATATGTGTTCTAATGCTATCCAATAATTTGATAGAGATTCAATCATGCATATATATGTTTTAAGGCTGTCCAAAAAACTTCATAATGATTCAATCATGCATATATGTGTTCTAGGCTGTTAAAAAGAAATTATAGATATTCAATCATGCATATATGAGTTCTAAGGCTGTCAAAAAAATTTCATAGTCATTCAATCATGCATATATGTGTCCATAGGTTGTCCAAAAATTTTCAAAGTGATTCAATAATGCATATATGTGTTCTACGGCTGTCAAAAAAATGTCATACTGATTTAATCATTTATGTATGTGTTCTAATGCGATAAAAAAAAAATCATAGAGATTCAATCTTGCATATATGTGTTCTAAGGCTGTCAAAAAAAAATCATAGTGATTCAATCATGCATATATGTGTTCTAAGGCTGTCAAAAAAAATTTATAGTGATTCTATCATGCATATATGTGTTTTATGGCTGTAAAAAAAAATCATAGTGATTCAAAATTGCATATATGTGTTCTACGTTTGTCAAAAAAAATTTATAGTGATTCAATCACGCATATATGTGTTCTAAGGCTATAAAAAAAATTACAGTGATTGAGTCATGCATATATGTGTTCTAAGGCTGTCAAGAAAATTTTAGAGTGATTCTTTCTGGCATATATGTGTTCTAAGGCTGTAAAAAAAATATCATAGTGATTTAATCATGCATATATATGTTCTAAAGGGGTAAAAAAAATTTCATAGTGATTTAATCATGCTTATATGTGTTCAAAGGCTGAAAAAAAAAATTCATAGTGATTCAATCATGCATATATGTGTTCTAATGCTGTCAAAAAAATTTCATAGTGATTCAATCATGCATATATATGTTCTACGACTGTAAAAAAAAATTCATAGTGATTCAATCTGGCACATATGTGTTCTAGGCTATCAAAAAAAATTCATAGTGATTCAATCATGCATATATGTGTTCCAAAGCTGTCAAAAAAAAATCATAGTGATTCAACAATTCATATGTGTTCTAAGGCTATAAAAAAAAATTCATAGTGATTCAGACATGCATATATGTGTTCTAAGGCTATAAAAAAAAAATTATAGTGATTTAATCTTGCATATATGTGTTCTGAGGCTATCAAAAAATATTCATAGTGATTCAATCATGCAGATATGCGTTCTGAGGCAGTTAAATAAAGTTCGTAGTGACTCCATCGGGCATAAATGTGGTCTAAGGCTGTAAAAGAAATTTCATAGTGATCCAATCATGCATATATGTGTTCTATTGCTGCCAATTTTTTTATCGAGATTTATTCATGCATATATATGTTCTAAGGATGTCAAAAAAATTTAATAGAGATTCAATCATGCATATATGTGTGTCTAAGGCTGTCAAAAAAAATTCATAGTGATTCTATCATGCATATTTGCGTTTTATGGCTGTAAAAAAAAATCATAGTGATTCAATCATGCATATATGCTTTCTAATGTTGTCAAATTTTTTTATAGAGATTCAATCATGCATATATGTGTTATGAGGCTGTCAAAAAAATTTCATAAGGATCCAAAAATGCATATATGTTTCCTAAGGCTGTCAAAAAAATTTCATAGTGATTCAATCATGCATATATGTGGTCTAAGGCTGTCAAAAAAATTTATAGTGATTTAATCATGCATATATATGTCCTAAGGTTGTCAAAAAAATTTCATAGTGATTCAAAATAGCATATATGTGTTCTATGGTTTTCAAAAAAATTTCATTGTGATTCAATCATGCATATATGTGTTCTATGGCTATAAAAAAAAATTATAGTGATTCAGTCATGCATATATGTGTTGTAAGGCTGTCAAGAAAATTTTAGAGTAATTCTCTCTTGAATATATGTGTTATAAGGCTATCAAAAGAAAATCATAGTGATTTAATCAAGCATATATGTTCTAAGGCTGTCAAAAAAAAATTTATAGTGATTCAATCATTTATATAGGTGTTCTAAGTCTGTAAAACAAATTTCATAGTAATTCAATCATGCATGTATGTGTTCTAATGTTGTCATAAAAATTTGATAGAGATTCAATCATGCATATATTTGTTCTAAGGCTATAAAAAAAAATTCATAGTGATTCAATCATGCATATAAGTGTTCTAGGCTGTCAAAAAAATGTCATAGTGATTCAATCATGCATATATGTGTTCTAAGGCTCTCAAAAAAATTTCATAGTGATTCAATAATTCATATATGTGTTTTAAGGCTGTAAAAAAAAATCATAGTGATTCAATCATGCATATTTGCGTTCTAAAGCTATCAAAAAAATTTCATAGTGATTCAATCATGCATATACGTGTTCTAATGTTGTCACAAAAATTTCATAGAGATTCAATCATGCATATATGTGTTCTAAGGCTGTCAAAAAAATTTCATAGTGATTTAATCATGAATATATATTCTAACTTTGTCAAGAAATTTTTATAGTGATTTAAGCATGCATATATGTATTCTAATGATGTCAAAAAAAAATTTAGTGATTCAATCATGCATATATGTGTTCTAAGGCTATCAACAAAATTTCATAGAGATTCAATCATTCATTTATGTGTTCTAAGGCTATAAAAAAAAATCATAGTGATTTAATCATGCATATATGTGCTCTAAGGATGTCAAAAAAATATCACAGTGATTCAATCATGCGTATGTGTTATAAGGCTGTCAAAATTTTTTTATAATGACTCAATCATGCATATATGTGTTCTAAGGCAGTAAAAAAAAATTCATAGTGACACAGTCATGCGTATTTGTGTTCTAATGCTGTAAAAAAAAAGTTTAGTGATTCAATCATGCATATATCTATTCAAAGTCTGTCACAAAAATTTTGTAGTGATTCAATCACGCATATATGTGTTCTAAGGTGGTGAAAAAAAATTCATAGTGATTGAAACAAGCATATATGTGTTCTAATGTTGTCAAAAAAAATTCTTAGTTCTTCAATCATGCATATATGTATTCTAAGGCTGTAAAAAAAATGTCATAGTGACTCAATCATGCATATATGTGTTCTAATGCTGTCAAAAAAATTTTGTAGTGATTCAATCATGTATATATGTGTTCTAAGGCTGTCATAAAATTTTCATAGTGATTCAATCACACATATATGTGTCTGGAAAAAAAAATTCACAGTGATTCAATCATGCATATATGTGTTGTAAGGCTGTCAAAAAAATTATATAGTGATTCAATTTTGCATATATGTATTTTGAGGCAGTAAAAAAAAAATCATACTGATTCAGTCCAGCATATATGTTTTATAATGCTGTCAAAAAAATTTCATATTGATTCAATCATCCTTTTATGTGTTCTAATGCTATCCAATAATTTCATAGAGATTCAATCATGCATATATATGTTTTAAGGCTGTCCAAAAAACTTCATAATGATTCAATCATGCATATATGTGTTCTAGGCTGTTAAAAAAAATTTATAGATATTCAATCATGCATATATGAGTTCTAAGGCTGTCAAAAAAATTTCATAGTCATTCAATCATGCACATATGTGTCAATAGGTTGTCCAAAAATTTTCAAAGTGATTCAATAATGCATATATGTGTTCTACAGTTGTCAAAAAAATGTCATACTGATTTAATCATTTATGTATGTGTTCTAATGCGGTAAAAAAAAATTCATAGAGATTCAATCTTGCATATATGTGTTCTAAGGCTGTCAAAAAAAATTCATAGTGATTCAATCATGCATATATGTGTTCTAAGGCTGTCAAAAAAATTTTATAGTGATTCTATCTTGCATATATGTGTTTTATGGCTGTAAAAAAAAAATCATAGTGATTCAAAATTGCATATATGTGTTCTACGTTTGTCAAAAAAAATTTATATTGATTCAATCACGCATATATGTGTTCTAAGGCTATAAAAAAATTTATAGTGATTGAGTCATGCATATATGTGTTCTAAGGCTGTCAAGAAAATTTCAGAGTGATTCTTTCTGGCATATATGTGTTCTAAGGCTGTAAAAAAAATATCATAGTGATTTAATCATGCATATATATGTTCTAAAGCGGTAAAAAAAAAATCATAGTGATTTAATCATGCATATATGTGTTTAAAGGCTGAAAAAAAAAATTCATAGTGATTCAATCATGCATATATGTGTTCTAATGCTGTCAAAAAAATTTCATAGTGATTCAATCATGCATATATATGTTCTACGACTGTCAAAAAAATTCATAGTGATTCAATCATGCACATATGTGTTCTAGGCTATCAAAAAAATATCATAGTGATTCAATCATGCATATATGTGTTCCAAGGCTGTCAAAAAAAAATCATAGTGATTCAACAATTCATATGTGTTCTAAGGCTATAAAAAAAAATTCATAGTGATTCTATCATGCATATATGCGTTTTATGGCTGTAAAAGAAAAATCATAGTGATTTAATCATGCATATATGTGTTCTAATGTCGTCAAAAAAAATTTAGTGATTAAATCATGCATATATGCGTTCTAATGTTGTCAAATTTTTTTATATGGATTCAATCATGCATATATGTGTTATGAGGCTGTCAAAAAAATTTCATAACGATTCAAAAATGCATATATGTTTCATAAGGCTGTCAAAAAAAATTCATAGTGATTCAATCATGCATATATGTGGTCTAAGGCTGTCAAAAAAATTTATAGTGATTTAATCATGCATATATATGTCCTAAGGTTGTCAAAAAAATTTCATAGTGATTCAAAATAGCATATATGTGTTCTACGGTTGTCAAAAAAATTTCATTGTGATTCAATCATGCATATATGTGTTCTATGGCTATAAAAATAATTATAGTGATTCATTCATGAATATATGTGTTCTATGGCTGTCAAGAAAATTTTCGAGTGATTCTCTCTTAAATATATATGTTATAAGGCTATCAAAAGAAAATCATAGTGATTTAATCAAGCATATATGTTCTAAGGATGTCAAAAAAAATTTATAGTGATTCAATCATGCATATAGGTGTTCTAAGTCTGTCAAACAAATTTCATAGTAATTCAATCATGCATATATGTGTTCTAATGTTGTCAAAAAAAATTGATAGAGATTCAATCATGGATATATTTTTTCTAAGGCTATCAAAAAAATTTCATAGTGTTTCAATCATGCATATAAGTGTTCTAGGCTGTCAAAAAAATGTCATAGTGATTCAGTCATGCATATATTTGTTCTAAGGCTCTCAAAAAAATTTCATAGTGATTCAATAATTCATATATGTGTTCTAAGGCTGTAAAAAAAAAATCATAGTGATTCAATCATGCATATTTGCGTTCTAAAGCTATCAAAAAAATTTCATAGTGATTCAATCATGCATATAGGTGTTCTAATGTTGTCACAAAAATTTCATAGAGATTCAATCATGCATATATGTGTTCTAAGGCTGTCAAAAAAATTTCATAGTGATTTAATCATGAATATATATATTCTAACTTTGTCAAGAATTTTTTATAGTGATTTAATCATGCATATATGTATTCTAATGATGTCAAAATGATTCAATCATGCATATATGTGTTCTAAGGCTAACAACAAAATTTCATAGACATTCAATCATTCATTTATGTGTTCTAAGGCTATAAAAAAAAATCATAGTGATTTAATCATGCATATATGTGCTCTAAGGCTGTCAAAAAAATATCATAGTGATTCAATCATGCATATGTGTTATAAGTCTGTCAAATTTTTTTTATAATGACTCAATCATGCATATTTGTGTTCTAAGGCAGTCAAAAAAAATTCATAGTGACACAGTCATGCGTATTTGTGTTCTAATGCTGTAAAAAAAAAATTTAGTGATTCAATCATTCATATATCTGTTCTAAGGCTGTCACAAAAATTTTATAGTGATTCAATCACGCATATATGTGTTCTAAGGTGGTAAAAAAAATTCATAGTGATTGAAACAAGCATATATGTGTTCTAATGTTGTCAAAAAAAATTCTTAGTTCTTTAATCATGCATATATGTGTTCTAAGGCTGTAAAAAAATGTCATAGTGACTCAATCATGCATATATGTGTTCTAATGCTGTCAAAAACATTTTGTAGTGATTCAATCATGTATATATGTGTTCTAAGGCTGTCATAGTGATTCAATCACACATATATGTGTCTGGAAAAAAAAATTCACAGTGATTCAATCATGCATATGTGTTCTAAGGCTGTCATAGTGATTCAATCACACATATATGTGTCTGGAAAAAAAAATTCACAGTGATTCAATCATGCATATGTGTTGTAAGGCTGTCAAAAAAATTATATAGTGATTCAATTTTGCATATATGTATTTTGAGGCAATAAAAAAAAATCATACTGATTCAGTCAAGCATATATGTTTTCTAAATGTTGTCAAAAAAATTTCATAGTGATTCAATCATCCTTATATGTGTTCTAATGCTATCCAATAATTTGATAGAGATTCAATCATGCATATATATGTTTGAAGGCGGTCCAAAAAACTTCATAATGATTCAATCATGCATATATGTGTTCTAGGCTGTTAAATTTTTTTTATAGATATTCAATCATGCATATATGAGTTCTAAGGCTGTCAAAAAAAATTCATAGTCATTCAATCATGCATATATGTGTTCATAGGTTGTCCAAAACTTTTCAAAGTGATTCAATAATGCATATATGTGTTCTACGGTTGTCAAAAAAATGTCATACTGATTTAATCATTTATGTATGTGTTCTAATGCGGTCAAAAAAAATTCATAGAGATTCAATCTTGCATATATGTGTTCTAAGACTGTCAAAAAAAAATCATAGTGATTCAATCATGCATATATGTGTTCTTAGGCTGCCAAAAAAATGCAAATTCAATCATGAATATATGTGTTCTAAGGTTGTCAAAAAAAATTTATAGTGATTCAATCACGCATATAC
Source organism: Nuphar pumila (assembly GCF_984573655.1). Taxonomy (NCBI): domain Eukaryota; kingdom Viridiplantae; phylum Streptophyta; class Magnoliopsida; order Nymphaeales; family Nymphaeaceae; genus Nuphar; species Nuphar pumila. The sequence goes on along the minus strand of NC_143259.1, from coordinate 73,610,985 downwards.
GTGTTCTAATGTTGTCAATCATGCATATATGTGTTCTACTGCTGTCAATCACGCATATACGTGTTCTAATGCTGTCATATATGTGTTCTAAGGTTGTTAGAAAAATTTCACAGTGATTCAATCATGCATATATGTGTTCTAATGCTGCGAAAAAATTTCATAGTGATTCAATCATACATATATGTGTTCTAAGGCTATAAAAAAAAATCATAGTGAATCAATTACGCATGTATGTGTTCTGATGCTGTCAAAAAAAAATTTATTGTGACTTAATCATGCATATATGTGTTCTAATGTTGTGATAAAAATTTCATAGTGATTCAATCATGAATATGAGTGTTCTAAGACTGTAAAAAAAAAAATTTAGTGATTCAATCATGCATATATAAGTTCTAAGGTTGTCAAACAAATTATATAGTGATTCAATCATGCATATATGTGTTCTAAGGCTGTCAAAAAAATTTCATAGTGATTCAATCATGCATATAAGTGTTCTAATGTTGTCATAAAAATTTCATAGAGATTCAATCATGCATATGAGTCTTCTAAGACTATAAAGTTTTTTTTATAGTGATTGAATCATGCATATATATGTTCTAAGGTTGTCAAACAAATTATATAATGATTCAATCATGCATATATGCGTTCTAAGGCTGTCAAAAAAAATTCATAGTGATTCAGTCATGCATATATGTGTTCTAGGCTATCAACAAAATTTCATAGTGTTTCATTCATGCATATACGTGTTCTAAGGCTGTCAACAAAAAATCATAGTGATTCAACCATTCATATATGTGTTCTAAGGCTATCAAAAAAATTTCATAGTGATTCAAACAACCATATATGTGTTCTAATGCTGTCCAAAAAATTTCATAGAGATTCAATCATGCATATATGTGTTCTAATGCTGTCAAAAAAATGTAATAGTGATTCAATCATGCATATATATTTTCTAAAGCTGTCAAAAATTTTCATGGTGATTTAATCATGCGTATATGTGTTCAACCACTGTCAAAAAAATTTCATAGAGATTCAATCATGCATATTTGTGTTCTAAGAGTATCAACAAAATTTTGTAGTAATTTAATCATGAATATATGTGTTCTAATGCTATAAAAAAAAATTCATAGTGATTCAATCATGCACATATATGTACTAAGGTTGTTAAAATAAATTTGTAGTGACTCAATCTTGCATATATGAATTCTAATGCTGTGATAAAAATTTCGTAGTGATTCAAGCAAGCAATATGTGTTCCAAGGTTGTCAGAAAAATTTCATAGTGATTCAATCTTGCATATATGTGTTAACATTGTCAAAAAAATTATATAGTGATTTAATCTTGCATATATGTGTTCTAAGGCTATCAAAAAAAATTCATAGAGATTCAATCATGCATATATGTGTTCTAAGGCTGTCAAAAAAATTTCATAGTGATTCAATCATAAATATATTTGTTGTAATGTTGTCAAAAAAATTTGATAGAGATTCAATCATGCATATATGTGTTCGAAGGCTGTCAAAAAAAATTCAAAGGGATTGAATCATGCATATATGTATTCTAGCATGTCAAAAAAATTTCATGGCGATTCAATCATGAATATATGTGTTCTTAGGTTGTCAAAAAAAATTTATACTGATTCAAACTTGCATATTTGTGTCCTAAGGTTGTCAAAAAAAAATATAGTGATTCAATAATGCATATATGTGTTCTACAATTGTAAAAAAAAACTTCATAGTGATTCAATCATGCATATATGTGTTATAATGGTGTCAAAAAAATTCATAGAAATTCCATCATTCATATGTGTGTCCTAAGGCTATCAAAGAAATTTCATAGTCATTCAATCATTTATATATGTGTTCTACCGCTGTAAAAAAAAATTCAAATTCAATCATGCTTATATGTGTTCTACGGCTGTCGAAATTTTTTTAGAGTGATTCGATCATGCATATATGTGTTCTAATGCTGTAAAAAAAAATCATATAGATTCTATCATGAATATATGTGTTCTAAGGCTGTCAAAAAGACCTCATAGCTATTCAATTAAGCATATATGTGTTCTAAGGATGTCAAAAAAATTTCATATTGATTCAATCATTCATATGTGTGTTCTAATGCTGTCAAAAATTTTTTGTAGTGACTCAATCATGCATATATGTATTCATAGTAATCTAAGGTTGTAAAAAAAAAATCATAGTGATTCAATCATGCATATAAGTGTTCTAAGGCTGTCAAAAAAAGTTCATAGTAATTTAATCATGCATATATGTGTTCTATGAGTGTCAAAAGAATTATATAGTGATTCAATCATGCATATATGAGTTATAAGGCTGTTAAAAAATTTCATAGTGATTCAATCATGCATATATGAGTTCTAAGGCTATCAAAAAAATTAAATTGTGATTCAATCTTTCATATATGAGTTCACATGCTCTAAAAAAACTTTGATAGAGATTCCATCATGCGTACATGTGTTCTAAGGCTATAAAAAAAAATTATAGTGATTCAATCAAGCATATATGTGTTCTAGGCTGTCAAAAAAAAATTCAAAGTGATTCAACCATGCATATGTGATCTATTGTTGTCAAATTTTGATTATAGATATTCAATCAAGCATATATATGTTCTAAGGCTATCAAAAAAATTTAATAGAGATTCAGACATGCATATATGTGTCCTTAGGTTTTCAAAAACATTCCATAGTGATTCAATAATGCATATACGTGTTCTAGGACTCTAAAAAAAAACGTAGTGATTCAATCATGCATATATGTGTTCTAAGGCTGTCAAAAAAAATTCACAGTGATTGAATCATGCATATATGTGTTCTAAGGCAGTAAAAAAAAAATCATAATGATTCAATCATGCATATATGCGTTCTAAGGCTGTCAAAAAAATTTCATAGTGATTCAATTATCAATATATTTGTTCAAAGGCTGTAAAAAAAATTTCATAGTAACTCAATCACACATATGTGTTTAAATCATGTAAAAAAAAATTGTAGTGATTCAATCATGCATATATATGTTTTAAGGCTGTCATAAAGATTTCATAGTGATTCAATCATGCATATATGTGTTTTAAGGCTGCCATAAAAATTTCATAGTGATTCAATCACACATATATGTGTTCTAAGGCTGTCAAAAAAATTTCATAATATTTCAATCTTGCATATATGTGTTCTAAGGCTGTAAAAAAAATTCATAGTGATTCAGTTATGCATATATGTGTTCTAAGGCTGACAAAAAAGTTAATAGTGATTCAATCCAGCATATATGTGTTCTAATGTGGTCAAAAATTTTTTATAGTGATTCAATCATAGATATATGTGCTCTAAGGCTGCCAGAAAAAAATTTATAGTGATTCAATCATGCATATATGTGTTCTAAGGCTGTTAAAAAAATTTCATAGTGATTCAATCATGCATACATATGTTGTAAGGCTGTCAAAACAATTATATAGTGATTAAATCCTGCACATATGTGTTCTGAGGCTGTGAATAAAATTTCTAAGTGATTCAATCATGCATATATGTTTTCTATGGCCGCCAACAAAATTTCATAGTGATTAAATCATGCATATATGTGTTATAATGCTGTCCAAAAATCTGATAGAGATTCAATCATGCATATATGTATTCTATGGCAGTAAAAAAAAAATCATAATGATTCAAACAAGCATATATGTGTTCTAGGCTGTTAAAAAAATTTCATAGTGATTCAATCATGCATATATGTGTTCTACGTCTGTCAAAAAAATTTCATAGTGATTCAATTATGGATATATGTGTCCTTCGGTTGTCAAAAAAAATTCATAGTGATTCAATAATGCATATATGTGTTCTACGGTTGTCAAAAAAAGTTCATAGTGATTCAATCATGTATATATGCGTTCGATTGCGGTCCAACAAATTTCATAGAGATTCAATTATGCATATATGTGTTCTAAGGTTGTAAAAAAAATTTCGTAGTGATTCAATCAAGCAATATGTGTTCCAAGGATGTCACAAAAATTTCATAGTGATTCAATCTTGCATATATGTGTTCTAACGTTGTCAAAAAAAATCTATAGTGATTCAATCTTGCATATATGTGTTCTAAGGCTACCAAAAAAAATCATAGAGATTCAATCATGCATATATGTCTTCTAAGATGGTCAAAAAAATTTCACAGTAATTCAATCATGAATATATGTGTTCTAATGCTCTCAAAAAATATTGATAGAGATTCAATCATGAATATATGTGTTCTAAGGCTGTCAAAAAAAATTCAAAGGGATGGAATCATGCACAATTGTATTCTAGCATGTATAAAAGATTTCATAGTGATTCAATCATGCAAATATGTGTTCTTAGGTTGTCAAAAAAAAATTATACTGATTCAAACATGCATATTTGTGTCCTAAGGTTGTAAAAAAAACAATTATTGTTAATCAATAATGCATATATGTGTTCTACAATAGTCAAAAAAACATCATAGTGATTCAATCATGCATATATGTGTTCTAATGTTGTAATAACAAATTCATAGAAATTCCACAATTCATATGTGTGTTCTAAGGCTATCAAAGAAATTTCATAGGCATTCAATCATTTATATATGTGTTCTAACGCTGAAAAAAAAAATCAAATTCAATGATGCTTATATGTGTTCTACGGCTGTCAAAAAAATTTTAGAGTGATTCAATCATCCATATATATGTTCTAATGCTGTAAAAAAAAATCATAGAGATTCTATCATGGATATATGTGTTCTAAGGCTGTCGAAAAAATCTCATAGCTATTCAATCAAGCATATATGTGTTCTAAGGATGTCAAAAAAAATTCATACTGATTCAATCATTCATATGTGTGTTCTAATGCTGTGAAATTTTTTTTGTAGTGACCCAATCAGGCATATATTTATTATAATGCTGTCCAAAAAAAATTTATAGAGACTCAATAATGAATATAAGTGTTCTAAGGTTGTAAAAAAACAATTCATAGTGATTCAATCATGCGTATAAGTGTTCTAAGGCTGTCTGAAAAAGTTCATAGTAATTTAATCATGCATATATGTGTTCTATGACTGTCAAAAGAATTATATAGTGATTCAATCATGCATATATGAGTTATAAGGCTGTTAAAAAATTTCATAGTGATTCAATCATGCATATATGTGCTCTAAGGCTATCAAACAAATTTCATTGTGATTCAATCATGCATATATGAGTTCAAATGCTCTAAAAAAACTTTGATAGAGATTCAATCATGCATACATGTGTTCTAAGGCTATAAAAAAAAATTTGTAGTGATTCAATCAAGCATATTTGTGTTCTAGGCTGTCAAAAAAATTTCAGAGTGATTCAACCATGCTTATGTGATCTAATGCTATCAATTTTTTTTTATAGAGATTCAATCATGCATATATATGTTCTAAGGCTATCAAAAAAATTTAATAGAGATTCAAACATGCATATATGTGTCCTTAGGTTGCCAAAACATTTCATAGTGATTCAATATTGCATATACGTGTTCTATGACTGTAAAAAAATTTGTAGTAATTCAATCATGCATATATGTGATCTAAGGCTGTCAAAAAATTTTCACAGTAATTGAATCATGCGTATATGTGTTCTAAGGCAGTAAAAAAAAATCATAATGATTCAATCATGCATATATGTTTTCTAAGACTGTCAAAAAATTTTTATAGTGATTCAATTATCAATATATGTGTTCTAAGGCTGTCAAAAAAATTTCATTGTGACTCAATCACACACATATGTGTTTAAATAAAGTAAAAAAATTTGTAGTGATTCAATCGTGAATATATGTGTTTTAAGGCTGTCATAAAGATTTCATAGTGATTAAATCAAGCATATATGTGTTTTAAGGTTGTCATAAAAATTTCATAGTGATTCAATCACGCATATATTTGCTCTAGGGCTGTCAAAAAAATTTCATAGTGATTCAATCATGCATATATGTGTTCTAAGGCTGTCAAAAAAAATTCATAGTGATTCAGTTATGCATATATGTGTTCTAAGGCTGTCAAAAAAAGTTAATAGTGATTCAATCAAGCATATATGTGTTCTAATGTTGTCAAAAAAAAATTGTAGTGATTCAATCATAAATATATGTGTTCTAAGGCTGCCACAAAAAATTTATAGTGATTCAATCATACATATACGTGCTCTAAGGCTATAAAAAAAAATTCATAGTGATTCAATCATGCATACATATGTTGTAAGGCTGTCAAAACAATTATATAGTGATTAAATCCTGCACATATGTGTTCTAAGGCTGTCGATAAAATTTCTAAGTGATTCAATCATGCATATATGTTTTCTATGGCTGTCAACAAAATTTCATAGTGAATAAATCATGCATATATGTGTTATAATTGTGTGAAAAAATCTGATAGAGATTCAATCATGCATATATGTATTCTATGGCAGTCAAAAAAATTTCATAATGATTCAATCAAGCATATATGTGTTCTAGGCTGTTAAAAAAATTTCATAGTGAGTCAATCATGCATATATGTGTTCTACGTTTTTCAAAAAAAATTCATAGTGACTCAATAAAGCATATATGTGTTCTAGGCTGTTAAAAAAAATACATAGTTATTCAATAATGCATATATGTGTTCTACAGTTGTAAAAAAAAAATCATAGTAATTCAATCATGCATATATGTGTTCGAATGCGGTCCAAAAATTTTCATAGAGATTCAATTATGCATATATGTGTTCTTTGGCTGTCAAAAAAAAGTCATAGTGATTCAATGATGCATATGTGTGTTCTATGGCTGTCAAATTTTTTTTGTAGTAACTCAATCATGCATATATGTATTATAATGCTGTGCAAAAAAATTTTGTAGAGACTCAATAACGCATATAAGTGTTCTAGGGTTGTAAAAAAAAATTCATAGTGATTCAATCATGCATATAAATGTTCTAAGCCTGTCAAAAAAAGTTCATAGAAATTTAATCATGCATATATGTGTTCAATGACTGTCAAAAGAATTATATAGTGATTCAATCAAGCATATATGAGTTATAAGGCTGTTAAAAAATTTCATAGTGATTCAATCATGCATATATGTGTTCTAAGGCTATCAAAAAAATTTCATTGTGATTCAATCATGCATATATGAGTTCAAATGCTCTAAACAAACTTTGATAGAGATTCATTCATGCATACATGTGTTCTAAGGCTCTAAAAAAAATTTTGTAGTGATTCAATCAGGCATATATGTGTTCTAGGCTGTCAAAAGATTTTCAAAGTGATTCAACCAAGCATATGTGATCTAATGCGGTCAAAATTTTTTTATAGAGATTCAATCATGCATATATATGTTCTAAGGCTATCACAAAAATTTAATAGCGATTCAAACATGCATATATGTGTGTTAGGTTGTCAAAAACATTTCATAGTGATTCAATATTGCATATACGTGTTCTACGACTGTAAAAAAATACATAGTGATTCAATCATGCATATTTGTGTTCTAAGGTTGTCAAAAAAATTTCACAGTGATTGAATCATGCATATATGTGTTCTAAGTCCGTAAAAAAAAAATCATAATGATTCAATCATGCATATATGTGTTCTAAGGCTGTCAAAAAAATTTCATAGTGATTCAATTATCAATATGTGTTCTTAGGCTGTCAAAAAAAATTCATAGTGACTCAATCACACATATATGTGTTTAAATAATTAAAAAAATTTATAGTGATTCAATCATGCATATATGTGTTTTAAGGTTGTCATAAAGATATCATAGTGATTCAATCATGCATATATGTGTTTTAAGGCTGTCATAAAAATTCATAGTGATTCAATCACGCATATATGTGTTCTAGGGCTGTCAAGAAAATTTCATAGTGATTCAATCATGCATATATGTGTTCTAAGGATGTCAAAAAAATTTCATAGTGATTCAGTTATGCATATATGTGTTCTAAGGCTGTCAAAAAAAGTTAATAGTGATTCAATCAAGCATATATGTGTTCTAATGTTGTCAAAATTTTTTTATAGTGATTCAATCATAAATATGTTTGTTCTAAGGCTGCCACAAAAAATTTATAGTGATTCAATCATACATATATGTGATCTAAGGCTGTCAAAAAAATTTCATAGTGATTTAATCACGAATACATATGTTGTAAGGCTGTCAAAACAATTATATAGTGATTAAATTCTGCACATATGTGTTCTAAGGCTGTCAATAAAATTTCTAAGTGATTCAATCATGCATATATGTTTTCTATGGCTGTCAACAAAATTTCATAGTGTTTAAATCATGCATACATGTGTTATAATGCTGTCGAAAAATCTGATAGTGATTAAATCATGCATATATGTATTCTATGGCGGTCAAAAAAAATTCATAATGAGTCAATCAAGCATATATGTGTTCTAGGCTGTTAAAAAAAATTCATAGTGATTCAATCATGCATATATGTGTTTGCACGTCTGTCAAAAAAATCTCATAGTGATTCAATCAAGCAGATATGTGTTCTAGGCTGTTAAAAAAATTCATAGTGATTCAATAATGCATATATGTGTTCTACGGTTGTCAAAAAAATTTCATAGTGATTCAATCATGCATATATGCATTCGAATGCAGTCCAAAAAAATTCATAGAGATTCAATTATGCATATATGTGTTCTAAGGCAGTCAAAAAAATTTCATAGTGATTCAATCATGCATATGTGTGTTCTATGGCTGTCAATTTTTTTTTTTAGTGACTTAATCATGCATATGTGTGTTCTATGGCTGTCAATTTTTTTTTGTAGTGACTCAATCATGCAAATATGTATTGTAATGCTGTCAAAAAAAAATTATAGAGACTCAATAATACATATAAGTGTTGTAAGGTTGTAAAAACAAATTCATACTGATTCAATCATGCATATAAGTGTTCTAAGGCTGTCAAAAAAAGTGCATAGTAATTTAATCATGCATATATGTGTTCTGTGACTGTCAAAAGATTTATATAGTGATTCAATCATGCATATATGTGTTCTAAAGCTATAAAAAAAAATTCATTGTGATTCAATCATGCATATATGAGTTCACATGCTCTAAAAAAACTTTGATTGAGATTCAATCATGCGTACATGTGTTCTAAGGCTGTAAAAAAAAATTGTTGTGATTCAATCAAGCATATATGTGTTCTAGGCTGTCAAAAAAATTTCAAAGTGATTCAACCATGCATATGTGATCTAATGCTGTCAAATTTTTATTATAGATATTCAATCAAGCATATATATGTTCTAAGGCTATCAAAAAAATTTAATAAAGATTCAAACAAGCTAATATGTGTCCTTAGGTTGTCAAAAACATTTCATAGTGATTCTATATTGCATATACGTGTTCTACGACTGTAAAAAAATTCGTAGTGATTCAATCATGCATATATGTGTTCTAAGGCTATCAAAAAAATTTCACAGTGATTGAATCATGCATATATGTGATCTAAGGCAGTAAAAAAAAATTCATAATGATTCAATCATGCATATATGTATTCTAAGGCTGTCAAAAAAATTTCATAGAGATTCAATTATCAGTATATAAGGCTGTGTAAACACCCCAAATTTTCACTCACCTCCCCTACATTTCCACCAAACATCATCATTCAACCTCTGAAATCGTCGGAGGGCAAAATGGTCATTTTCTGAGCCCGGACCTTGCAAAAGTCAAAATTTTATTTGAAACTCTCAAAATTTCTCTATTTTTAGCTCAGATGTTCAAAATTTTACTCCTGACAGGAGACAGACATCTCCGAGTCTTGGCTCAAGATTATATTGCATAAGACATGACATTGCATATCATTGCATGAGCATTTCAAATCACTGCACTGCACAGCATATCATTTCGAGGTCCAGAACTCTTGATTTCAAAATTTTCAATCCAGATTAAAATTTCAACTCTTTTCAAAATTGACTTCAAAACCCTGGGTCTTCAAAATTATCAATTCTTCCCATTTTACCCCCAGGGCTCTGAATTTCAAAATATTTTCTCAGGAAAACGATCTTGATAGTTTTTAATATGGATTTCAGTCACTTCACCTCAGATTTTGCCTTTTTTGACAAATTTCAAATATCTTTCTTTTACAAAATCGCCCTACAGGGGCCAACTCTTTCCAAAATTCCTGTTTTGCCCATTAGTCCAGATTTTATGAAAATTCCAAAAAAAAGAAGTTGTGGTTTTATCCTTATTTCAATAAAGAAGCAATGTGGGACCCACACTGAGGTGGTGTCACACAAGCTTTCCTTTTGAAAATTTGAATTTTGAAAAAACCCAAAAATATAGGAGCCTTGTCCCCTGGATTGGCGCCACTTGTCTTTTCTCTCTCCTCCCATTTCCATGCCAAGTGTCAGTGTGGGGCTACCCTAAGAAGCCGCCACATGTCATCCCATTTTATCTTCCATGTGTCACCCTATCCATCCTGCGCCATGTGTCATTTCAAAGAACACCAGGAGATGCCAAGTGTCATAGGTTGTCCTGTCTAGAAAAGTGGAGCTTGTCTCCTCTGAGGTGGCGCCACTTAAAGTGTGTCTCCTGCAGGGGACACGTGTCAACCTCTCCCTCCTTCTAGAAAAGTAGCCTGACACATGTCTCTCCCTACTTTTCTCAGAAAAGTAGGAGACATGTGTCACTCCTAAATTCCTACAGAAAAGGTAGGCTTGTCTCCTCTGAGGTGGCGCCATCTGGAGTGTGTCTCCTGCAGAGGACACGTGGCAAGCTCTCATTTCCTCAGAAAAAGTAGACGCCATGTGTCGTTTTCTGCTTTCTTCAGAAAAACTAGAATTCAAAAGTTCAAAACTCCTCATAGGTGGCGCAAATCCTGAACTTCTACCTTTTCCAGGTTGTCTGAGATGGCGCCACATGGCCTGGCCCACCTTCTCTCCCCTCTGCCACGTGTCATTCTCTGCTTTTTTCAGAAAAAGTAGAGGACACATGTCTTCTCCCTACTTCTTTCAGAAAAGTAGGAGACACATGTCACTCCTGGCCTTCTTCAGAAAAAACAAACCATTCAAAATTCAAACAAGGCACTAGGTGGCGAAAATCCTGAGCTCTGATTTTTCCAGATGGCCTGAGGTGGCGCCACATGTCCTTTCCCTCCTTTTCCTCCCTCTTGCCACATGGCATTGTAGGAGCCACCCTGAGGTGGAGCCACATGTCCACCCTCCATTCCTCCAAGGCCAACCTCCATTTGAAATTCGAATTCTCCTCTGAGGTGGCGCCATCTGAAGAACCTCCTCCAGCAGGCTGACACTTGGAACCATCCTGGACTGCCACATGTCCAGATCTCCTTTCACCAGAAAAAACAAAATTCAAATTCCTCTGAGGTGGCGCCTTCTGAGCCCACTGCTCTGACCTTCTGACATGTGTCAAACACCTTTTGAGGTGGCACCATTCCAGGACTCCACTTGGCTCCATTTTTATTTTTTATTTTATTTTTAATAAAGGTAGCCCACCATGAGGTGGCGCCACTTGAGGACTCCCTACCAAAAGGTGAGTTTGAATTTCAAATTCCAAGAGAACACCCTCTGAGGTGGCGCCTTCTGGGAGTTCCCTGCACAGAGAATCAAGCAAACTTTTGAAAAATTCCAAATTCCCCCTGCTGAGGTGTCTCACCCACAAAATTTCCATTTTTTTATTTTTCTCAAAAATCAAAATAGCCTCATGAGGTGGCGCCACCTGAGGACTCCCTGCAAAAGCCAAATTTGAATTTCAAACCTTCAGATGGCACCCCCTCATATGGTGCCACATGGAGGGCTCAGATTGAGCCTGTTTGAAATTCAAAATTTTCAGAAAATCTATAAAAACAAGGCTCCACGCCCAGAAGAGGGGAGCATCTTTGGAGACCATTTTTGTGAACTTGAAAATCTGACCTAGCCTCCCTAAAATCTGATTCTGAACTTTGGAAATCGTGCCCCCTTTGGCTCATTGGAGAAGGTGGAGTTAAGTTCGTGCAGTGGTCAATTTGATTCAAGCATAGGTCGATTTTGGTGAACCATCCGAAGCCCGGAGCGGAGGACGAAGGAAGCTCGTGATAGCCTCCCCTTTCAAGAACCTCTACGCTGCGTAACAAAGCAAGGTGCACTTCTTTTCCCCTTGATTTGATGCCATGATTCGATTCGGGAGTCGTTTGAAGAAAGAGCTCATCCGAGAGATGGATTGAGCTATTCTCATAAAACGACATATATAAAAATGTTTAATTATGCTTCCTTGATGATTTTTAACATGCATATAGTTAGCTAGATTTAATTTGCATTTTATTTCATTCATTTAGTACATTTCATGAATTAATTACGATTAATTTAGCATCCATTTAATTCTGCTTATTTTCAGTAGGTCTCTGTTTTTGTCAGTCATCTATTTTTGTCAGTCAGTCCACACGTCATTTCATGCATTTATTTTTTATTAAAAATCCCAAAAAAATCACGGAATGCGCCCTTAGGTGTCCCTATAATAGTGCCAAAAATTAGGAGGCATTTGAATTTGTTTACTGCGGTAAACATTCAAAATGGCAAGTCGGGTTTTGTTACCCGGGATGCGTTTTGAAAATCATTTTCCGACTTGTAAAATCGAGATATCCCTCATGGGAGATCCGATTTTCGATCCGAAAACGGTTCTGAACGCGGGCGAATGTCTAGTTTTTAATATGAGTTTTTTAGATTTTTCTGATTTTTTTTCATGTCTGACAAAAATCCGAGAGTTTGGGACACGTGTCAGAGCCTAATTTGGGCCTCTGAGATCTTGGATCGACTTAGGGCTATGATTTCTCTTTGTGTGTTGCTTCAAATCCAAAACTGTAAAAAGTGAAAGTTGTGTCTGAGATGTCCTCTGTTTTCATCTGAAAGCCTGTGATTTTTAGAACTGTTTTGATACCTGCTTCGGATTTTGTTTGTCAGTCCCCTGTTTTGCTACATTTGTCTATTCTGTTAGTTTAGGCAGGAATAGTTATATTTTTATCTGTGTTTCCGTTGATCCAATGCCAAAGTCATAAACAGGAAAGTTGTTCATGTAGGTGTCGTGCATATCTCAGATTAATTTCATAAATTTCCATGGCTGTTTTATAGTTTTTTGGCATTTTACATCAGATTAGGGTGATTTTTATCTCTGTCAGAACTAAATCCCTGTTGCCGAACTCACCATGGCTCAAATCCCGAGGCTGTAAAAACCAAAAATGTTCCATTTCGGGTCTTTTAGCAGTCTGCAAAATATCAGAAGTTTCCATGGTGTAAATCTTGCATTATCATATTAGGCATTGCATTTGGTTCGGATCCATAGGCAAAATCCACCATTTTAGGACTTTCTTTGAATTTTAGCATTTAAATCATATCATTTTGTGATTTTTAGCATTCTAGGTTGTTTATCAGAGTAAGTAAATGCTTCATACCGAATTGGGTGCAATTTGGAATCCATTTGAGGTTCGGATTAGCCATAATACCAAAACAGGGTCTCGCAGGACCCGGATCCAAGTGAAAAACAAGCGAAATTCGTTATTTTGGATAAATTGCAAAATGCCAAATTCTGATTTTACAGTCCTAATGTGTTTAGAAGCATGTCATACTGCATTTCATCATCATTTGATTCAATTTGAACTTCAAAATCTCAATTTTACCAAGTTTTCCTTCAAAAAACCCTGATTTTAAAAGGTATAACTTTATAATTAGGGGTATTTTTGTCATTTTGACCACCATTACGAATTTCAAACTATTTTCTACTGAATTTCCTGCATTTACATCATTTCAAATATCAAGGAAGCATGAGAATAGGGTTTATATCCAATTAAATCCAATAATTTCATAATATTATTGGAAAATCTTGGAAAAACCCACATATCTGAGCTAACCCTATTTCAAGTTCGGCAGGAACAATCAAAAGAAGGAGCTGAAGTCTGCAAATTTCTTTTATTTCCTTTATTTAGTGATGTAATAATATAAATTTTGGAATAAGAGAGTTAATTTCCTGCTTAGACTAGGATGCATATCATATAGTTTGAATTTAGGCAATATCCTGCTTATATGATTCATGCATTTTATTTCAAAAGCACTATGGATGTTCACGAATGGCACGTGCACCAACTCTTAGGGAGTTGATGAACTCGGTGGAATCCATATTTACGGCCCTAGTCGGAATATGGACGAGACCCAGATCCATCATCTTTCTACTAGTCACATTAAGCCTACACTCTTAGGCTATCTTAAAATGCACATCATATTTTCAAAGTTTTCAAAATCATGTGCATTAAATCAAATAAACTCTGACCATATTCATGGCCACAGTCAGAATATGTGAAGGATTTATTTTGACTTAATACACCTTTTTCCAACAAATTTCTTAGAAAATCTTTCAAAGTGCATTCATGCATCCATGTCATTTGCATCATGAAATCATTGGTTTTCTCATGATTTTCTTAAGAAAACTTCATTATCAAGAAATCGATTTCTCAAGAAACTCTGAAGATTTTCCAAAATCGGTTTTCCCAAGTCAAGTTTTCACAGTTTCCCATGGAAACCAGTCCCTCAAGAAAACTTCTAAGTTGGATTTCCAAGATCAAAGTTTCCCTCGACTTTCCTTGGAAAAGGTGATTTTCTTATGATCTTCAAAAAGAGTTTTCCAATCTTTCTCAAGAATCAGAAAAAATTGATTTCCAAGCATTCCAAGGGTAAGATCCCAGGATTTCAAGTTTTGAATTTCCTTCTCCAATGAGTTTTCCTATAAATTTTTCATCATTTTCTTGAGAAAATTCTCAAAGTTCGAGTTTTCCTAAGAAGTGTTTCACTTTTCAAACGTTCACCTTTTCTCAAGAATCACTTCTATTTTCCCAGGATTTTCAACTATTCATGATTTTCCCACATCTTTATGAACTTTCTCATGATTTCAAAAACTCTTTTTTTATCTGAGTTTCCTGAGAAATTGACCTTTTCCTGAGAGATTTTTTCCAACTCCAAATGTTTTCTAAGCATACATCATGCTTTTCCAAGTTGCATTTTCCCAAAACCTCATAGCACATGCCTGAATTCTGTGTGCATTTAGGATAGAACATAACTTCAATAATTTCGCTAAGTCAAGCACAATTTTGGTCCTTGGTTCTATTACCCCTGTTAAAGGCGGCAGGAACGGTCGAACCTCGTACCGACAGGTCGAGCCCCATCCCATGGATTTTCCCGTAATTTTCAAAACGGAGGCGAGTATTTCAAAACATTTCCAAAATCCGGTCAAGTTTGAAGCGCGAAAGCGTTTCCCTCTCTCTCTCGTCCGCAAGGAAGGGAAGACGGGGAAAAATTTCGCGACGATGACAGGTTTGGCGACCGAGATGGGACCTGTCCTTGTCTGACCTAAATTATGCTTGACTTAGTTTAATTATCAAAATTATGTTCACAAAATGTCAGCTCTTTTACTTTCAATATCATGTGAGCCTAGGAGCCTAGATTCTCACCTAGCTGACATTGATTGCATATAGCTTATGCATGGTTTGGTAGGACCATATTGAGGAGAAATTTTCATGCTCACATAGACTTAGGTCTAAATACAACCCTCCTTAATTTAGGATCTGAATGCAAACAATGTATGCTTCTTCAAAATTTTCAAAATCTATCTCTTTAGGACTTAGAGACCTGTATTTCTTGCATGTGATCATTTTTCAAAACCTCAATTACCTATCATTACCCGGTCTTCACGTTGCTGGGCTCTCTTCCAGAACCATAGTTCGGGACAAAGCCTCACAACTGGGCCAACTATTTGGGTTAACACCCCCCTACCACGTACCGCGGGCCACAGTCAGAAGTATATCGGTAGGTGCTCAAGGATGTTGGAAAACCTTACCTTAGAACCGGAGTTAAAATTCTATGCCACGTACCTCGGATTTCGGTTCGAGTATATCGGCATAACTGGATTAGACAAAGATGATCTGAACCTAGAGTTAGGATTAGGATCCTACAGCTGTTTTCAAAACGATGCATTTAGAGTCAGCCTTTTAGGGAGTACTGAATGTGCATAAATGTTTGTGCAGGATGTGATTGTATGATTTTCTCAACTCTTTATGTTTCCCAATGTTTTTTAACTCATTAGGTCTTTTTCCAAAATCCTTATTTTCCACAAGGTCTTTTTCTCAAACCCTGGATGATTCTTCCAAATATCCCATTTCTTCCAAAACTCCAGGCGATTTTACATTCTACCTTTCTACTACATTTTTATCCTGCCTGCAAAATTTTTTAAAATTTCTCACATTTTCCTAAGTCTCATTCTGAGTCTTTCTCTGTTTTCAGTTCGATGGCATCCAGTCAAGTCGATCCTATCTTTCCTGAAGGTCACATCTCCTTCGAGGTGCGACAAGGTCGTCCTGAACATCGAGCCCTCAGCACCGGAACTTTCATTCCCCGGTGGTATTATTCCTGGCTAAAGAGCTTTTCCCGAATGTTCCCGGACCATTTGAGCGAGTGCAGATTAGAGCTGGCATCAGCAGTCGGAAAGCAGACCATCAATGGCAACCTAATCCATGCAATGGCGGAGCGATGGAATCCTCGGACGTGTACTATCTGGTTCCCATGGGGAGAGATGACCGTTTTAATGGATGAATTTTCAGAAATCATGGGGTTACCAGAACCAGCCGGTCAACCAGGAGACCCATTAGAGCAACAATTCCTTATCAATGTCAAGGGTTTGGACCCCCGAGACTCCTTAGCTCGCATGACAGGCCGCCGATCTTGGCCCCTGATCCAGTTGGAAGGAAATGAATATGTTGACCTACTTGAGTTGTACCGCCAGTACGGGACTTTCGTCGAAGTCAGCTCGCTTTCAAGAACAGCCAAAGAAAGGATTCAGAATGCAATGATTCTATGCACTGTAGGATTATCCCTCTTCCCAGATGGACAAAACTACGTGGACATCAGAATAATTCAGCTTATGAGAAGATGGGGAAGTCGGCAAACCAATCGCCTCTCTATAGCCATGGCAGCGCTCGCCTTCCTTTATCGAGGTCTGACTCGATTCTCACTTGGAGAGTCCATTTTAGTTGAAGGATGCATCTACGCACTTCAGTCCTAGTTTTTCCAGCACATTCCAGCCCGAGCAAGCTCTTTCAGATACAATGGTCAAGAACTCCTTCCAGTGGCGCAGTACCGGTCTATGATCAACAACATTCAAGAGGATGACGTAGTTTGGGACTATTTTGATCGGTAGTTGTCTCCTCCCCGATATACGTACGCTTATGGCAAGCGATTCAAGTTGCTGGGACCTTTCTTCTGCACTTATTACCAACCAGAGAGATGTGTTCGGCAGTTCTCTCAAAGGCAGCAGTACGTCGAAGCTCGCTTGTTATCAGGAGTTATGGCAGAGTTTGATCTCACTTCCGCACAATGGTCTGGGGCATATCACTCTGCCCGCTACGGCTGGGATTCCTTTGTCTCTCTTAAAATCTTTTCAGGTCCTAGAGTGTCTGCCGACTATCGTGAATGGTGGCAAATTGTTTATCCCCCACCTCTTTGTCAAGATCAATAAAATCTTATTCTTCTCATTTTAATAAAATTCTCTTTCCTTCTATTGTGGTTTGACGACCTCGCCTAGGTAACAAGGCATATTTTCGTTGTTTATTTCTTTTGTAGAAGGAATGGCAACACAATTGTCGTGATTCCCACGACGACTCAGTCCCTAGTAATGGGACATCTTTTCCAAATTGTCTACCATATTTTCAGCAAATATTTCTTCCAAAAGCTAATTCCTTCATAATTTAATCAGGTCTTTGCCCTGCAGAGAGCATCCATTTGATGGTTGAGACAAGATCAGGCAAAAGAACCACGGCATCCTAGTACTCGTCAGCCTCGGAAGAAGAAATGGGTTCCCCTCGATCCGAGAAGAGTCAAGAGCAGCAACAAGAAGACGACGACATAGACCCTCAAATGTATGCCATGTTCAGAAAAATGATGAATAAGATGATGAATGAGCAGCCCGGGACCAGCTCAGAAAGGAATCCATTCAGAGAAAGGTTCCATGGTCACAGGGGTAAGAAGGCTCCCAAGAAGCGAATCCAGCCAGAGGAAATTTCAGATGAATCAGATTCCACTGAAAACACAGATGAAGAATATGAGGTGCCTCCGGCATTTCAGAAGCGTGGCCAAAGTAAAAGCCGCAGATCAAAGAGCAGAGATAAAGAAGAGCCGTTGCAAGCGCAGTTTAAAGAAATGGCCCGAGTTGTCAAGGATCTCCAAGCCCACAACAAGGGCAAGAAAGTCTTCACCAGTGAGGACTTTTATGACGGCTTAGAAGGGGATGATGATCTGGAGAATCTCCCCCGTAAATTCATCAAGTTCGATGGTTCTGGCGACCCAAAAGCTCATCTCGCCACTTTCTTTGCTGAATGCTCGAGGTTCAAAAGGGATAACCGAGCATTGTTTCTATGCTTCCCCCGCAGCTTGGAAGGAGTTGCAGCCAAGTGGTATGCTGAGCATATCAACCCCATCGAGCTCAAGGAGTTCGACAAAGTTGTGAATCTGTTTATTGAACGCTTCTTGTTCAACATAGAAGCGCTGCCTACACTAAGTCATCTATGCAATTTAAGTCAGAATGAGAATGAAAAAGCACGGGACTTCATTCACAGATGGAGATCAGCCTGTAATAAGATGAGAGATCCTATCTCGGAAAGGCATGCATTGTCCCTAATCCTCAACAATTTCTCGCAACCGTTAAGAGGATTAATCTCCACAGCGCCGTCCAGGACCTTCATTGAGCTGACTGAACGAGCCGAATGGCTCGAGCTGAGTGTGGAAAATGGAGTCTATGAAGGCTTCACCTTTTCCAAGAACAACTCCCATGGTGAGCAAAAGAAAAAAGCTCACTTCACTTATTCTGCCAACAACAACAATAAAGGCCAAAATCGATACAAAGGGCAGAAGAAAGATTACTGCTACGGCACCGGTAGTTCAAACAACAAGGATCATAAAGCAAAGCCTGCCCCTCAGTACAGCAAGCCTCCTCAGCAGGATCAAGGGCCGAAACTGCGTGAGAAGACCAAACATGAAGGATGGAGCTACGACAGAAAGTTTACTCCTCTTGACCAATCACTCGAGGATGTGCTCGAGTACATGCTATCAAAAGAAATGGTTAAGTTACCCAGATTCGCCGATCCCCCTGTACCCATGGGGAAATGGAAAGATCAGTTCTGCAAGTTCCACAGGACAGTAGGGCACAACATTGAGAACTGTTTTGTTCTCAAAAACATCATACAAGACCTCATTGAAAAAAATCTATTGGTAGAAGGAGAAGAAGAAGAGAAAATGGACATTCTCAATCACCCCTTCCCTTCGCACACCACGGCAGTAGTGTCTGCACAACCCTTTCTACCGCATGAACATATCAAGCCATGTTCTGCGCGAGATCTCCAAGTTCAGCATCAGGTGAGAGTGCTACGACAAGCAGCTCCAGATTCCAAGAAGATGGACTTAATTTTAGCATTCGATAAAATGAAAGTTGCGAAAGCACCTGTGAAGTCAGTTCCCAAATCAAAAGGAACTACTGACTTCTTCAAGCAAATCGTTAGACCCAGGCTGGAGAATTCAAGTCAGAAGCCTCTAACCGCTTTATCCAATGTCTCCATCCTTGACTTGGCCAAGAATTCTAGCAAGCACCGACAAGTACTGGATGATCTGCTCAGGAAAATCAAGGTTAAACCCAGTACCACTCCTGAAGACATGGCACAGATTGTGAACTCTGCCATGACCAATGCGCCAATCACCTTCTCGGATGAGGATCTTCCAAAACCTCATTCATTTCACAAAAATGCTCTGTACATTGTCGTTCGGGTCAAAGGAATGACAGTACCGCATGTGCTGGTCGATGGAGGTAGTAGCCTCAATATTTGCCCTGAAATGACCGCCAAGGCATTAGGGATCAAGGATAAAGAATATATTCTGGATCCCATCACTATCTATGGGTTTGACAATCATGGTCAAACAGCCAAGGGCAAGATATTCCTAGAGGTGTTCATCAACTATTCAGTGCATTCAGTGCTTTTTCACGTGGTTAACGTACCACCCACCTATAACTTGCTGCTCGGAAGGACGTGGATTCATAACGCTAATGCAGTGCCTTCCACCCTACATCAATGTGTGAAGTGGTCAAAAGGTGGAATGATTACCACAATACTGGGAGAAGACCCAGAAGAAGGGCTCCCGCAGCCCATGATTCCCCGGCCATCATTCAATGCAGATATTCCCAGCATCAGGGAAAGCGAAGAGATCAATCTCGGAGAAAATCGAGAAATACTCCAGGCATCCTCAGAACTATCTCCGCACACAGTAGCCACAATCCGATGGAAAGGTCCTCAATTCTTCAAGGTTGGAGGTCGAATCGACTACAGCACCATTAAGGATCATCCCTTGTTTCCTCAATTCATGAAGTCAAAAAAGGGATTCGATTTACTCCTGAAGCATGGTTATCAACCCTTCAAGGGACTCGGCAAGAACGAAGATGGCCGCATGAGCCAATGATCCAGAAACATCGTCCCCATAGAGCAGGACTGGGGTTCTCCGGAGGAAGCTCATCAAGGAAGACTGTTTTTGTCAAAGGAGCACAATGAAGACCATTTGTCATTTTCTTTTTATTCTTTTCCAAATAAATGTCTCATTTTACCAATGTCACTGATCAATTCAATCAATAAAATTTCAAGTTTCTTTGTCTATTCGGATGCCATCTACTCCCTTTCTGTCTATCTCATCATTTTATAATTCAATGCCATTTTATGAATAGTTCTCTTCAAATGATTGCTTGTCTTACTATAGGCCGATTTGCCTGAACCAGATTTTTTTTTCTCCAAAATTTCAGAATGACTTCTCGGACAATCAAGAAGCTCGTTCTCAATCCCAAGGCCCTTCAGAAGTCGACAGCAATTCACAGAATCAAAGCAAGCACCGGAAATGACAAGAGTGCAAAGCAGTCTGATGACTGTGCAGAATATGATCAGTCTCTTCAGGAATTACCGGAGTTTGCCGCAGTTCAGAAGCAGGACGAACCATCTCCTCTAGTACAAGATCCAACCAAAGATGTTAATATCGGTTCAGAGGAAGATCCCAAAATTCTCCAGATCGGAACCAGTTTGAGTTCAGAAGAAAAGGAAAGACTTACTAACTTTCTCAAGCGGCATGAAGAAGTGTTCGCATGGACATATGAAGACATGCCGGGCTTAGACCTCAAATTAGTCGAACACCGTCTTGTCTTAAAGCCGGATGCTAAGCCAGTCAAGCAGAAGCTGAGAAAAATGGATCCCAGAATAGAACAACAAGTCAAGGAAGGACTTGAAGATCTGCTCAAAGCAGGATTTATTTGAGCTATTGACTACCCAGATTGGTTAGCCAATATCGTCGTTGTCCCAAAGAAAAGCGGCAAAGTAAGGATTTGCATAGACTTCAGAGACCTCAATAAGGCAACTCCGAAGGATGACTATCCACTTCCAAGCATCGATCTTCTAGTCGATAGCATGGCAGGACATGCCATGTTCTCTTTCATGGACGGATATTCTGGCTACAATCAGATTAAGTTGGCCGCCCGCGACCAATCAAAAACTTCCTTTACTACGCCTTGGGGCACTTTCTGCTATACAGTTATGCCTTTTGGGCTCAAGAATGCTGGAGCAACATATCAACGAGCAATGGCCGTTATCTTTCACGATCAGATGCGCAAAATCATGGATGCGTATGTTGATGATATTCTCGTGAAATCTAAAGAGGAAGAAGATCACCTCGAAGCACTTGATCAAGTCTTTAAGAGACTCATTCTTTACAAGTTAAGGCTTAACCCGCAAAAGTGTGTCTTTGGAGTCGAATCAGGCAAACTGTTGGGTTTTCTGGTAAGCAAAAAGGGAATTGAAGTTGACCCAGCCAAAGCAAAGGCTATCATTGATATGCCACCCCTAAAGAATCTCAAAGAACTACGTAGCCTTCATGGACGTATGCAGTCAATCCGGCGATTCATTTCCAATTTGGCGATGAGATGTGAGCCCTTCAACCACTTACTCAGAAAAGGAGTGAAGTTCGAATGGGGGACAGAATGCCAGCAATCGTTCGATCGAATCAAGAAGTATCTTCTTAATCCTCCCATCCTGAAGCCACCAGAATTGGGAAAACCTCTTTTGCTATACATCTCAGTCAATCAAGTCACATGCGGCGGATTCTTGGCGCAATACAAAGAAGGTAGCTTGATAGAGCATGCCATTTATTACGTGAGTAAGACTTTCATAGATTATGAAAAGAGATACTCTCAATTAGAGAAGACCTACCTAGCTCTGGTATGGATGTGTCAGAAGCTAAGACACTACCTATTGGCATCAGAAGTCAAAATCCTGTCTAAACTCAATCCCCTCAAATACATCTTGGAGCAACCTTTCCTAAGCGGACGAGTCGCCAAATGGCAAGTCTTACTGATGCAGTATGACTTAGAATATGTCTCGCAACAATCAATCAAAGGCCAAGCAATTACAGATCAATTGACGGATTTTCCCCTGGCCGAAGAAGTGAAAGCCGAAGATGACTTCCCTGATGAGCAGATTTGCAATATCCAGCAATTTCCAGTCTGGAATTTATTCTTCGATGGTTCTAAGAACATGGCCGGAATAGGCATTGGAATCTTATTAATCACTCCAGAAAAGGAGATGATTCCATTTTCTCTCAAGCTAGACTTTCAATGCACTCACGATATGGCTGAATACGAAGCCCTGATTCGAGGGCTAAAGATTCTATTAGACTTCAATGTCAAGAGAGTACATGCCTACGGTGACTCATTACTTGTTGTCAATCAAGTTCGAGCCGAATGGCAAGTCAAAGATCAGAAGTTATTTCCCTATCAGAAAATTGTTTCAGCTCTCGTCAGCAAGTTCGAAGAATTTCAGTTATTCCACATCAAGAGAGATTTTAATCAAGTGGCTGATAGCCTAGCCAGTTTAGGCTCCATTATGGCATTCAAGAATGGAGAATCTTGTCACTCTTTTGAAATTGGCAGACTTGACCAACCTGCTTTCATTCCAGCGGAACAGGTAAACCAGGCTGAGCAAAAGAAGAAGCCTTGGTATTACAACATCAAAGCTTTCATAGAAACTGGTGAATTTCCTCCAGAACTCTCAAAGAAAGAGCAACGAGCAATCCAGCGTATGTCTACTCGATACTTCATTTTGGCCAATGTCCTCTATCGTCGTGGATTCAGTTCAGAGTATTCCAGATGTTTAGATGAAGACGAAGCCAAAGAAGTCGTGCGAGAAGAACATGAAGGCATTTGTGGCGGCCACGTCGGCTACCAAACCCTTGTCAAGCAAATCATAAGAGCAGGGTACTATTGGAAGACTATGCAACAAGACTGTTATCATTATGTGAAGAAGTGTGTACAATGTTAGATACACACACCTTCTATCCATGCGCCAGCAACATATTTACAATCCGTTGTTTCTCCATGGCCATTTTCTATGTGGGCCTTCGATGTCGTAGGTCCCATCACTCCTTCAGCTTCAAATGGCCACAAATACTTCCTTGCCGCAACAGAATACTTTACCAAGTGGGTAGAAGCCATCAGTCTTCGCACAATAGAAGGCCGACATGTGGTCTCTTTTATCCACAAGAACATCCTTTGCCGTTTCGACATCCCACATGACATTGTGTCAGACAATGGCAGTCATTTCAAGAATGAAAAGATGAAGACATTTTGCTCAAAATTCAAGATCTATCACCATTTTTCCGCTCCATATTATCTTCAAGGGAATGGTCAGGCAGAGGCCACCAACAAAATTTTAATTCGTATCTTGGAGCGAACTGTGGAAACAGGCCGTGACTGGCATGAGAAGATCCACGATGCACTATGGGCCTATCAGACCACCATTCGTACACCAACGAATGCTACCCCATCAGAACTGGTCTATGGAACAGAAGTAGTATTGCCGCTACATGTTCAGAAGCCCGCTTTGAAATTTGCTTCACTTCTGCAATTACCTCTTGATCAATACCAGCAGCAACGACTAGTGCAACTAGACTTTCTTGACGAGAGAAGGCTAAAAGCAGCAGAACATGCTCAATCCTATCGCCAGAGAGTAGCCAGGCAATATGCGAAGTCTATCATCGAAAGAAGATTCAAAGTCAACGATTTAGTACTTCGATCCACAGCTTATCTCAAGCATCGTCTCGGTGGCAAATGGTCGCCAAATTGGGAAGGTCCCTATGTTGTCAAAGAAGCATTACCCCGCAACTCATATCGGCTCATCAATGCCGATGGGGTAGAATTGCCAGATCCTATTAATGCTCGACACTTGAAAAAATTTTATACTTGAAACATTTATCCTTCTCTTGTAATCCTTCCTGTTTCTTTCAAATAATGATCAAACTTTCTTTCCCAGTTACACTGGGGCATTTTAAAATTTTGTTCTATATGCAGGCAGGATAAACAAATTCCTCATTTCATGCACATGTGCATTCATATGCATCAATTCATATTCATTTGCATTCAATTGCATTAACAACAATCTGGTCAGTATTGGGATTTCAACAAACAGTCCCATCACAATTCCTAATGATTCAAAATCAAAAGGTCATCACCAATACTGAACCAAAACCCAGCGCTCGAACTGGTATTATTTCAAAATCCAGTACTCAAACTGGCACATTTTCAAAATCCCAATTTTTCAGAAAACCGAGTTCCGACTCGGGTTTTTTATTCAAATCATGTTCTTTTGTTGATCCGGGTTCCGACTCGTGATCTCATTACCTTACTCGAGCCCTGACTCGAGCTCTTCATTTTTCATTTGTTGATCCGGGTTCCGACTCGAGATCTCTCTATTTATTTGAGCTCAGATGCGAGCTCTTCATTCTCTTTTGTTGATCCGGGTTCCGACTCGTGATCTCTCTATTCACTTGAGCTCTGATTTGAGCTCTTCATTTTTTTTCTCTGTAGATCCGAGTTCCGACTCGTGATCTCATTTCGAGCTCAGATGCAAGCTCTTCATTTTCCCTTGTTGATCCGGGTTCCGACTCGAGATCTCTTTAGTTACTCGAGCCTTGACTCGAGCGCTTCATTTTCTTCTTATGATCCGGGTTCCGACTCGTGATCTCTGAATTTTATTCGAGCTCTGACTCGAACTCATCATTCTCCTTTGATTAATCCAAGTCATTTCAATTATCAAAGTCTGGCAATTGCTCGAATTTGACATTTTGCCTTCCAAATTCCAATTTAAATCTTCAAATCAGGCAATTCTCTCATTTCGACCTCTAGGTCACCCGATTTCCAATTCTCAATTTCAATTACCAATCTCAATTTCGACCTTCGGGTCAATCAATTTCCAATTCTCGACCTTCGGGTCTATCAATTTCCAATCCTCGACCTTCGGGTCAATCAATTTCCAATTCTCGACCTTCGGGTCAACCAATTTCCAATTTTCGACCTTCGGGTCAATCAATTTCCAATTTTCGACCTTCGGTCAATCAATTTCCAAATTTCGACCTTCGGGTCAATCAATTTCCAATCTTTGACCTTCATTTCTCAATTTCGACCTTTAGGTCACTCAATTCTCAATTTTGACTTTCGAGTCACACAATTTCGACCTTTTTGGTCAAATCAATTCTCAATTTTGACCTTCGGGTCACACAATTTCGACCTTTCGGTCAACCAATTCTCAATTCCGACCTTTTTGGTCAAATCAATTCTCAATCTCGACCGTCAGGTCATCCAATTTCGACCTTTGGGTCATTCAATTCTCAACAACCAATTTTCCAATTTCCAATTTCGACCTTTGGGTCAATCAATCTCAATATCCAATTTCAAATCATTTTCTCTTGCGAGAGACCCTTTTTAGGGAGAGTTCGAGGGAGCTCGTTCTTTTCGCATGCTATCCAATTCGTTCACTTAGCCCCTTTTTAAGGAGAGTTTGAAGGGACTCGCGTCTTTGTGAACCGTTTGCAAAACAATTTCCAATTTCACACAAGAAACCCTTTTTAAGGGAGAGACTCGACGGAGACTCGTTTCCTTGTGACCCCCCAATTTCATACTAGGCCATCTTCATCATGAAGGACCCACTTTGCAGGGAGAGTATGATGGACTCGTTCCTTTCATGACCCAATTTTCAGACCTCACTATTATCGGCCCCTTTCCATAAGAGAAGCCTAATATTAGGGAGCTTTGACGAAAGCTCAATTTCTCTTCGAAAGTTCATTTTGCAAACACCTCCTCTTTAGGGAAGAGAGGAGTATTTCCCATTTCCCATTCAGGTAAGGGCTAAGCCTGAGTCTCTCTTTTTGGGGAAAAAGAGAGGAGAATTTTCATCACGGATGTGTTGAGCCGGATTTCAAATACTCACTTTCACTAGGGATTTCAAGAAATTTTTGTCAAATTGTCAATCAAATTATTTGTTGATTTCAGAATATTTATTGCACAAATCTCTATCTCAGTTTACCTTCAGCATTACTTCCAAAAGAGTGAAGCTTTTGCGAAAAGAGATTCAAAACTCAAATTCTTTCTATTGGCCAACCAAAAGGATGAAGGATAAATCCTCAATATGGCCAGAAAAGAAGATTCAATGTTATTGAAAAGCCGTAGATGATCGATATTGATCGCAGTCAATGGCGCATCTTTAAAGGCTATTCTTGTAAGGACGAGGCAGTGGAAATATCCTGAGTGCTAGAAAAGAGAGAATTCACCCAAACCCCGTCTCCTCAGAATCACCTAAGCTGCAATTAAATATCCACAAAAGGGATCTCTCACCTGTCGTCAAGATGAAGGCGAATTAGGCGAGTAGACCCCCGGGGCCAAAGAAGATTCGAAACATCTCCAAGATGACGGAGTTTGTGACGGATGCTTCCAGGGAAGGTCCAAAGCACTGTCAAGATGAAGGCAGATGCGATGAACCTCTCGACAATCCCTAAAAGATATTTAATTTCAGCTATCGCCCAAAGATCCCCAAACCCATCATCCAAGAAGGATCGAAACATCTCCAAGTTGAAGGAGTTTGTGACGTACCCTTCCCAAAAGAGAGAAAGAGAGGAAAAAGAAAGAGAGAAAAAGTCAGAACATCTCCAAAATAAAGGAGAATGTAGCAAAAACCCAGAGAGCCAAAAGAGTGCAGAAAGATTATCATGAGAGAAGCCCTCAGGATATCAAACTGCCAGATCTATCAAGAATCCTCTTTAATCTTGTGAAGTTCTATTATCAATACTCTTTCATCAACTGCTTTCATAATATCAAATTCTCTTTCTTGCTCATATCAAGGAAACTGATAACTTCTTTGAAGAAGGTCAATTGCGAGCAATTTGGATTTCAAGTCTCGATTCTACAAAGTGAACCTTATTTGGAGGTAATGCTTTGGGTAGAAAAAAAAGAATATCTTTGCAAAAATGTGCAACATTTTCAAATATTTTGAATCAACAATAAAATTCTCAATATTTTGACAATATTTTCTAGCTATCTTGACGTGAAGTGAGAGCTTGATGTCCCCTTTTGATACATCCTGACACCAATTTTAAATCCCTCTTAAGGACTTGATTCCTTCCCTTCTTTGAGAGCATGAACTCTCAGATTACACACTTCCCTGTGTCCCCACTGTCCCACCATAGACAGTCCCATTTCGGTTCGAGGTCGAACCACCAATCATTTTCTCGCAAAAGGCAATTTCAAAAGCTGATTTTAGTCTCGGCAATGAGACGCCCAAAACCAATCCCTTTTCAAGCTTTAGGGACCCCATTTTCCTTCCTTTTGCAAAACCCCTGTCGGATTTACTGTGCAAAATCCGAAGGTTCCATCATGGTCTCTTCCTTCGAGGATTAAATTTCATTTTCCGCCCAATCAGGTTAAGGGTATAAACCTGAGCCTCAACCAATGAGGTATTTCATTTTCCGCCCGATTAGGATAAGGGTACAAACCTGAGCCTCATTCAAAGAGGTATTTCATTTTCCGCCCGATCAGGATAAGGGTACAAACCTGAGCCTCAACCAATGAGGTATTTCATTTTCCGCCCGATCAGGATAAGGGTACAAACCTGAGCCTCATTCAAAGAGGTATTTCATTTTTCGCCCGATCAGGATAAGGGTACAAACCTGAGCCTCATCCAAAGAGGTATTTCGTTTTCCGCCCAATCAGGTTAAGGGTATAAACCTGAGCCTCAACCAAAGAGGTATTTCATTTTCCACCCGATCAGGATAAGGGTACAAACCTGAGCCTCATCCAAAGAGGTATTTCATTTTTCGCCCAATCAGGTTAAGGGTATAAACCTGAGCCTCAACCAAAGAGGTATTTCATTTTCCGCCCGATCAGGATAAGGGTACAAACCTGAGCCTCATCCAAAGAGGTATTTCATTTTCCGCCCGATCAGGATAAGGGTACAAACCTGAGCCTCATCCAAAGAGGTATTTCATTTTCCGCCCGATCAGGATATGGGTACAAACCTGAGCCTCATCCAAAGAGGTATTTCATTTTCCGCCCAATCAGGATAAGGGTACAAACCTGAGCCTCATCCCAAGAGGTATTTCATTTTCCGCCTGATCAGGATAAGGGTACAAACCTGAATCTCATTTCAATGAGATATTTCATTCCCCAATCAGGTCAAGGGTTCAAACCTGAGCTTCGTTCCCTACGAGGTATTTTATCCCATCCAGGTTAAGGGCATAAACCTGAACTTCGCTCTCAAAGAGCAAATCTTTCCTCTTCATTCTCCATTTCACATCTACCATCTTCCTCGGGCTAATTCCTTCACACTCAGTTAGATCCTTCTAACTGGGGCATTTTTTTATGTATAGCCCAAATTTGGTGTGTTTTTCTTTGCCACTAAGCTCGGCCATGAGCCGACTTAGTAGCAAAGAGGGGCATCTGTAAACACCCCAAATTTTCACTCACCTCCCCTACATCTTCACCAAACATCATCATTCAACCTCTGAAATCGTCGGAGGGCAAAATGGTCATTTTCTGAGCCTGGACCTTGCAAAAGTCTAAATTTTATCTGAAACTCTCAAAATTTCTCTATTTTTAGCTTAGATGTTCAAAATTTTACTCCTGACAGGAGACAGACATCTCCGAGTCTTGGCTCAAGATTATATTGCATAAGACATGACATTGCATATCATTGCATGAGCATTTCAAATCACTGCACTGCACAGCATATCATTTCGAGGTCCAGAACTCTTGATTTCAAAATTTTCAATCCAGATTAAAATTTCAACTCTTTTCAAAATTGACTTCAAAACCCTGGGTCTTCAAAATTATCAATTCTTCCCATTTTACCCCCAGGGCTCTGAATTTCAAAATATTTTCTCAGGAAAACGATCTGGATAGTTTTTAATATGGATTTCAGTCACTTCACCTCAGATTTTGCCTTTTTTTGACAAATTTCAAATATCTTTCTTTTACAAAATCGCCCTACAGGGGCCAACTCTTTCCAAAATTCCTGTTTTGCCCATTAGTCCAGATTTTATGAAAATTCCAAAAAAAAAGTTGTGGTTTTATCCTTATTTCAATATAGAAGCAATGTGGGACTCACACTGAGGTGGTGTCACACAAGCTTTCCTTTTGAAATTTTGAATTTTGAAAAAACCCAAAAATATAGGAGCCTTGTCCCCTGGATTGGCGCCACTTGTCTTTTCTCTCTCCTCCCATTTCCATGCCAAGTGTCAGTGTGGGGCTACCCTAAGAAGCCGCCACATGTCATCCCATTTTATCTGCCATGTGTCACCCTATCCATCCTGCGCCATGTGTCATTTCAAAGAACACCAGGAGATGCCAAGTGTCATAGGTTGTCCTGTCTAGAAAAGTGGAGGTTGTCTCCTCTGAGGTGGCGCCACTTGTCTCCTCTGAGGTGGCGCCACTTGAAGTGTGTCTCCTGCAGAGGACACGTGTCAACCTCTCCCTCCTTCTAGAAAAGTAGCCTGACACATGTCTCTCCCTACTTTTCTCAGAAAAGTAGGAGACATGTGTCACTCCTAAATTCCTACAGAAAAGGTAGGCTTGTCTCCTCTGAGGTGGCGCCATCTGGAGTGTGTCTCTTGCAGAGGACACGTGGCAAGCTCTCATTTCCTCAAAAAAAGTAGACGCCATGTGTCGTTTTCTGCTTTCTTCAGAAAAACTAGAATTCAAAAGTTCAAAACTCCTCATAGGTGGCGCAAATCCTGAACTTCTACCTTTTCCAGGTTGTCTGAGATGGCGCCACATGGCCTGGCCCACCTTCTCTCCCCTCTGCCTTGTGTCATTCTCTGCTTCTTTCAGAAAAAGTAGAGGACACATGTCTTCTCCCTACTTCTTTCAGAAAAGTAGGAGACACATGTCACTCCTGGCCTTCTTCAGAAAAAGCAAACCATTCAAAATTCAAACAAGGCACTAGATGGCGAAAATCCTGAGCTCTGATTTTTCCAGATGGCCTGAGGTGGCGCCACATGTCCTTTCCCTCCTTTTCCTCCCTCTTGCCACATGGCATTGTAGGAGCCACCCTGAGGTGGTGCCACATGTCCACCCTCCATTCCTCCAAGGCCAACCTCCATTTGAAATTCGAATTCTCCTCTGAGGTGGCGCCATCTGAAGAACCTCCTCCAGCAGGCTGACACTTGGAACCATCCTGGACTGCCACATGTCAAGATCTCCTTTCACCAGAAAAAGCAAAATTCAAATTCCTCTGAGGTGGCGCCTTCTGAGCCCACTGCTCTGACCTTCTGACATGTGTCAAACACCTTTTGAGGTGGCACCATTCCAGGACTCCACTTGGCTCCATTTTTATTTTTTATTTTATTTTTAATAAAGGTAGCCTACCATGAGGTGGCGCCACCTGAGGAATCCCTACCAAAAGGTGAGTTTGAATTTCAAATTCCAAGAGAACACCCTCTGAGGTGGCACCTTCTGGGAGTTCCCTGCACAGAGAATCAAGCAAACTTTTGAAAAATTCCAAATTCCCCCTGCTGAGGTGTCTCACCAACAAAATTTCCATTTTTATATTTTTCTCAAAAATCAAAATAGCCTCATGAGGTGGCGCCACCTGTGGACTCCCTGCAAAAGCCAAATTCGAATTTCAAACCCCCAGATGGCACCCCCTGAGATGGCGCCACATGGAGGGCTCAGATTGAGCCTGTTTGAAATTCAAAATTTTCAGAAAATCTATAAAAACAAGGCTCCACGCCCATAAGAGGGGAGCATCTTTGGAGACCATTTTTGTGAACTTGAAAATCCGACCTAGCCTCTCTAAAATCTGATTTTGAACTTTGGAAATCGTGCCCCCTTTGGCTCATTGAAGAAGGTGGAGTAAAGTTCGTGCAGTGGTCAATTCGATTCAAGCATAGGTCGATTTTGGTGAACCATCCGAAGCCCGGAGCGAAGGACGAAGGAAGCTCGTGATAGCCTCCTCTTTCAAGAACCTCTACGCTACGTAACGAAGCAAGGTGCACTTCTTTTCCCCTTGATTTGATGCCATGATTCGATTCGGGAGTCATTTGAAGAAAGAGCTCATCCGAGAGATGGATTGAGCTATTCTCATAAAATGACATATATAAAAATGTTTAATTATGCTTCCTTGATGATTTTTAACATGCATATAGTTAGCTAGATTTAATTTGCATTTTATTTCATTCATTTAGTATATTTCATGAATTAATTAGGATTAATTTAGCATCCATTTCAATTCTGCTTATTTTCAGTAGGTCTCTGTTTTTTTCAGTCAGTCCACATGTCATTTCATGCATTTATTTTTTATTAAAAATCCCAAAAAAATCACGGAATGCGCCCTTAGGTGTCCCTAAAATAGTGCCCAAAATTCGGAGGCATTTGAATTTTTTTACTGTGGTAAACATTCAAAATGGCAAGTCGGGTTTTGTTACCCGGGATGCATTTTGAAAATCATTTGCCAACTTGTAAAATCGCGATATCCCTCATGAGAGATCCGATTTTCAATCCGAAAACTGTTATGAACTTGAAAGAATGTTTAGTTTTTAATATGATTTTTTAGATTTTTCCGATTTTTTTTAATGTCTGACAAAAATCCAAGAGTTCGGGACACGTGTCAGAAACTAATTTGGGCCTCTGAGATCTTGGATCGACTTAAAGCTATGGTTTCTCTTTGTGTGTTGCTCCAAATCCAAAACTGTAAAAAGTGAAAGTTGTGTCCGAGATGTCCTCTGTTTGCATCTGAAAGCCTGTGATTTTTAGAACTGTGTTGATACCTGCTTCGAATTTTTTTTGTCAGTCCCCTGTTTTGCTACATTTGTCTGTTCTGTTAGTTTAGGCAGGAATAGTTATATTTTTATCTGTGTTTCCGTTGATCAAATGCCGAAGTCATAAACCGGAAAGTTGTTTATGTAGGTGTGGTACGTAGCTCTGATTAATTTCATAAATTTCCATGGCTGTTTTATATTTTTTTGGCATTTTACATCAGATTAGGGTGATTTTTACCTCTGTCAGAACTAAATCCCTGTTGCCGAACTCACCATGGCTCAAATCCCGAGGCTGTAAAAATAAAAAATGTTCCATTTCAGGTCTTTTAGCAGTCTGAAAAATATCAAAATTTTCCATGGTGTAAATCTTGCATTATCATATTAGGCATTGCATTTGGTTTGGATCCATAGGCAAAATCCACCATTTTAGGACTTTCTTTGAATTTTAGCATTTAAATCATATCATTTTGTGATTTTTAGCATTCTAGGTTGTTTATCAGAGTAAGTAGATGCTTCATACCGAATTTGGTGCAATTTGGAATCCATTTGAGGTTCGGATTAGCCATAATACCAAAATAGGGTCCCGCAGGACCTGGATCCAAGTGAAAAACAAGCGAAATTCGTTATTTTGGATAAATTGCAAAATGCCAAATTCTGATTTTACAGTCCTAATATGTTTAGCAGCATGTCATACTGCATTTCATCATCATTTGATTCAATTTGAACTTCAAAATCTCAATTTTACCAAGTTTTCCTTCAAAAAACCCTGATTTTAAAAGGTATAACTTTATAATTAGGGGTATTTTGGTCATTTTGACCACCATTACGAATTTCAAACTATTTTCTACTGAATTTCCTGCATTTACATCATTTCAAATATCAAGGAAGCATGAGAATAGGGTTTATATCCAATTAAATCCAATAATTTCATAATATTATTGGAAAATCTTGGAAAAACCCACATATCTGAGCTAACCCTATTTCAAGTTCGGCAAAAACAATCAAAAGAAGGAGCTGAAGTCTGCAAATTTCTTTTATTTCCTTTATTTAGTGATGTAATAATGTAAATTTTGGAATAAGAGAGTTAATTTCCTGCTTAGACTAGGATGCATATCATATAGTTTGAATTTAGGCAATATCCTGCTTATATGATTCATGCATTTTATTTCAAAAGCACTATGGATGTTCACGAATGGCACGTGCACCAACTCTTAGGGAGTTGATGAACTCGGTGGAATCCATATTTACGGCCCTAGTCGGAATATGGACGAGACCCAGATCCATCATCTTTCTACTAGTCACATTAAGCCTACACTCTTAGGCTATCTTAAAATGCACATCATATTTCCAAAGTTTTCAAAATCATGTGCATTAAATCAAATAAACTCTGACCATATTCATGGCCACAGTCAGAATATGTGAAGGATTTATTTTGACTTAATACACCTTTTTCCAACAAATTTCTTAGAAAATCTTTCAAAGTGCATTCATGCATCCATGTCATTTGCATCATGAAATCATTGGTTTTCTCATGATTTTCTTAAGAAAACTTCATTATCAAGAAATCGATTTCTCAAGAAACTCTGAAGATTTTCCAAAATCGGTTTTCCCAAGTCAAGTTTTCACAGTTTCCCATGGAAACCAGTCCCTCAAGAAAACTTCTAAGTTGGATTTCCAAGATCAAAGTTTCCCTCGACTTTCCTTGGAAAAGGTGATTTTCTTATGATCTTCAAAAAGAGTTTTCCAATCTTTCTCAAGAATCAGAAAAAATTGATTTCCAAGTATTCCAAGGGTAAGATCCCAGGATTTCAAGTTTTGAATTTCCTTCTCCAATGAGTTTTCCTATAAATTTTTCATCATTTTCCTGAGAAAATTCTCAAAGTTCGAGTTTTCCTAAGAAGTGTTTTCCTTTTCAAACGTTCACCTTTTCTCAAGAATCACTTCTATTTTCCCAGGATTTTCAACTATTCATGATTTTCCCACATCTTTATGAACTTTCTCATGATTTCAAAAACTCTTTTTTTATCTGAGTTTCCTGAGAAATTGACCTTTTCCTGAGAGATTTTTTTCAACTCCAAATGTTTTCTAAGCATACATCATGCTTTCCCAAGCTGCATTTTCCCAAAACCTCATAGCACATGCCTGAATTCTCTGTGCATTTAGGATAGAACATAACTTCAATAATTTCGCTAAGTCAAGCACAATTTTGGTCCTTGGTTCGATTACCCCTGTTAAAGGCGGCAGGAACGGTCGAACCTCGTACCGACAGGTCGAGCCCCATCCCATGGATTTTCCCGCAATTTTCAAAACGGAGGCGAGTATTTCAAAACATTTCCAAAATCCGGTCAAGTTTGAAGCGCGAAAGCGTTTCCCTCTCTCTCTCGTCCGCAAGGAAGGGAAGACGGGGAAAAATTTCGCGACGATAACAGGCTGTCAAAAAAATTTCATAGTGACTCAATCACACATATATGTGTTTAAATAAAGTAAACAAATTTGTAGTGATTCAATCATGCATATATGTGTTTCAAGGCTGTCATGAAGATTTCATAGTAATTCAATCACGCATATATGTGTTCTAGGGCTGTCAAAAAAATCTCATAGTGATTCAATCATGCATATATGTGTTCTAAGGCTGTCAAAAAAATTTCATAGTGATTCAGTTATGCATATATGTGTTCTAAGGCTGTCAAAAAAAGTAAATAGTGATTCATTCAAGAATATATGTGTTCTAATATTGTAAAAAAAAATTTGTAGTGATTCAATCATAAATATATGTGTTCTAAGGCTGCCACAAAACGTTTATAGTGATTCAATCATACATATATGTGTTCCAAGGCTGTCAAAAAAACTCATAGTGATTCAATCATGCATACATATGTTGTAAGGCTGTCAAAACAATTATATAGTGATTAAATCCTGCACATATGTGTTCTAAGGCTGTCAATAAAATTTCTAAGTGATTCAATCATGCATATATGTTTTCTATGGCTGTGAACAAAATTTCATAGTGATTAAATCATGCATATATGTGTTATAATGCTGTGGAAAAATCTGATAGAGATTCAATCATGTATATATGTATTCTATGATAGTAAAAAAAAATTCATAATGATTCAATCAAGCATATATGTGTTCTAGGCTGTTAAAAAAATTTCATAGTGATTCAATCATGCATATATGTGTTCTACGTCTGTCAAAAAACTTTCATAGTGATTTAATCAAGCATATATGTACTCTAGGCTGTTAAAAAAAATTCATAGAGATTCAATAATGCATATATGTGTTCTACGGTTGTCAAAAAAATTTCATAGTGATTCAATCACGCATATATGCGTCCGAAAGCGGTCCAAAAAAAATCAGAGAGATTCAATTATGCATATATGTGTTCTAAGGCTATCAAAAAAAATTCATAGTGATTCAATCATGCATATGTGTGTTCTATTGCTGTCAATTTTTTTTTGTAGTGATTCAATTATGCATATGTGTGTTCTATGGCTGTCAATTTTTTTTTTTAGTGACTCAATCATGCATATATGTATTGTAATGCTGTCCAAAAAAAAATTGTAGAGACTCAATAATGCATATAAGTGTTGTAAGGTTGTAAAAATAAATTCATACTGATTCAATCATGCATATAAGTGTTCTAAGGCTGTCAAAAAAAGTTCATAGTAATTTAATCATGCATATATGTGTTTTGTGACTGTCAAAAGAATTATATAGTGATTCAATCTTGCATATATGAGTTATAAGGCTGTTAAAAAATTTCATAGTGATTCAATCATGCATATATGTGTTCTAAAGCTATCAAAAAAAAAATCGTTGTGATAAAATCATGAATATATGATTTCACATGCTCTAAAAAAACTTTTATAGAGATTCAATCATGCGTACATGTGTTCTAAGGCTGTAAAAAAAAATTGTTGTGATTCAATCAAGCATATATGTGTTCTAGGTTGTCAAAAAAATTTCAAAGTGATTCAACCATGCATATGTGATCTCATGCTGTCAAATTTTTATTATAGATATTCAATCAAGCATTTATATGTTCTAAGGCTATCAAAAAAATTTAAGAAAGATTCAAACATGCTAATATGTGTCCTTAGGTTGTCAAAAACATTTCATAGTGATTCTATATTGCATATACATGTTCTACGACTGTAAAAAAATTCGTAGTGATTCAATCATGCATGTATGTGTTCTAAGGCTGTCAAAAATATTCACAGTGATTGAATCATGCATATATGTGATCTAAGGCAGTAAAAAAAAATTCATAATGAATCAATCATGCATATATGTATTCTAAGGCTGTCAAAAAAATTTCATAGAGATTCAATTATCAGTATATATGTGCTAAGGCTGTCAAAAAAATTTTATAGAGATTCAATTATCAGTATATATGTGTTCTAAGGTTGTCAAAATTTTTTTATAATGACTCAATCAAGCATATATGTGTTCTATGGTTATCACAAAAATTTTGTAGTGACTCAATCATGTATATATGTTTTATAAGACTGTCAAAAAAATTATATAGTGATTCAATCATGCATATATGTGTTCTAAGACTGTTAAAAAAAATTCAAAGTGATTTAATCATTCATATGTGTTCAAAGGTGATAAAAAAAAATCATAGTGATTCAATCATGCATATATGTGTTCTAAGGCTGTCAAAAAAATTTCATAATGATTCAATCATAAATATATAAGTTCTAATGCTGTCAAAAAAATTTGATAGTGATTCAATCATGCATATGTGTTTTGAGGCTGTAAAAAAATTTTTATAGTGATTCAATCACGCATATATGTATTCTAATGCTGTAAAAAAAAATTATAGTGATTCAATCATGCATATATGTGTTCTAAGGCTGTCACAAAAATTTCTTAGTGATTCAATCATGCATATATGTGTTCTAAGTCTGTCAAAAAAAATTCATAGTGATTCAATCATGCATATGTGTTATAAGGCTGTCAAAAACATTATATAGTGATTCAATCTTGCATATATGTGTTCTAAGGCTATCAAAAATTTTTTATAGTGATTTAATCATTTATATATGTGTTCTAATGCTGTCAAAAAAATTCATACTAATTCAATCATGCGTATATGTGTTCTAAGGCTCTCAAAAAATTTTATAGTGATTCCATCACGCATATATGTGATCTAAGGCTGTCAAAAAAATTTCATAGTGATTAAATCATGCATATAAGTGTTCTAATGCTGCAAAAAAATTTCATAGTGATTCAATCATGCTTATAGGTCTCCTTAGGATTTCAAAAAAAAATTTATTGGTTTAATCATGCATATATGTGTTCTAAGTTTGTCAATCAAGAATATATATGTTGTAAAGCTGTCAAAAAAATCCCATAGTTATTCAATCATGCATATATGTGTTCTATTGTTCTAAAAAAAATTCATAGTGACTCAATCATTCAAATATGTGTTGTAAGGTTGTCAAAAAAATTTCATAGTGATTCGATCATTCATATATGTGTTCTAAGGCTTTAAAAAAAATCATAGTGATTCAATCATAAATATATGTGTTCTAAGTCTGTCAAAAAAATTCGATAGTGATTCAATCAAGCACATATGTGTTCTACTGCTCTAAAAAAAATTTAGAGTGATTCAATCCTCAATATATGTGTTTTAAGGCTGTAAAAAAAATTCATAGCGATTCGATCCGGAATACATGTGTTCTACGGCTGTTAAAAAATATTCATAGTGATTCAATCATACAGATATGTGTTATAAGGCTGTCAAAAAAAAATTTATAGTGATTCAATCATGTAAATATGTGTTCGGATGCTGTCAAATTTGTTTTATTTAGATTCAATCATGCATATATGTATTCTAAGACTGTCAAAAAAAAATTATAGTGATTTAATCATGCATATATGTGTTCTAAGACTGTAAAAAAAAAATCATATTGATTCAATCAAGCATATATGTGTTCTAAGGCTGTCAAACAAATTTCATAGTCATGCATATATGTGTTCAAAGGCTGTCAAAAAAATTTCATAGTGATTCACTCATGCATATATGTGATCTAAGCTGCCAAAAATATTTCAAAGTGATTCAATAATGCATATATGTGATGTAAGGATGTCAAAAACAATTCATAGTTATTTAATTATTCATTTATGTGTTCTAATGCCCTAAAAAAAATTTGTAGTGATTCAATCATTTATATGTGTTCTAAGGCTGTCAAAAAAATTTCATAGTGCCTAAATCATGCATATATGTGTTCTGAGGTTATCAAAAAAATTTGAAGTGATTAAATCATGCATATATGTGATTTAAGGGTGTCACAAAAATTTCATAGTGATTCAATCATGCATATATATGTTCTAAGGATGCCAAAAAAATTTATAGTGATTCAATCATAAATATATATGTTCTAAGGATGCCAAAAAATTTCATAGTGATTCAATGATGCATATATATGTTCTAAGGCTCTCAAAAAAAAATTATAGTGATTAAATCATGCTTATTTGTGTTCTAAGGCTGTCAAAAAATCTTCATAGTGATTCAATCATGCGTATATGTGTTCTAAGTCTGTCAAAATAATTTATAGTGATTCAATCACGCATATATGTGATCTAAGGCTACAAAAAAATTTCATAGTGATTCAATCATGCGTATATGCATTCTAATAATGCATATATGTGTTCTAAGGCTCTAAAAAAAAAATTATATTGATTCAATCATGCATATATATGTTCTAAGGCTGTCAAAAAAATGACATAGTGATTCAATCATGCATATATGTATTATATGGTTGTTAAACAAATTTCATAGTGATTCAATTATTCATATACATGTTCTAAGGTTGTCAAAAAAAATTCATAGTGATTCAATCATGCATATACGTGTTCTAAGGGTGTCAAAAAATTTCATAGTGATTC
The DNA here is from genome assembly GCF_984573655.1 of Nuphar pumila. Lineage (NCBI taxonomy): Eukaryota > Viridiplantae > Streptophyta > Magnoliopsida > Nymphaeales > Nymphaeaceae > Nuphar > Nuphar pumila. The sequence continues at coordinate 73,571,943 of NC_143259.1, read as the reverse complement.
AATCAGGCATATAAGTGTTCTAAGGTTCTCAAAAACAATTATAGTGATTCAATCATGCATATATGTGTTCTAAGGCTGTCAATTTTTTTTTATAAAGATTCAACTATATAAATAAATATATATATATATATATGTGTGTGTGTGTGTGTGTGCGTGTGCGTGTGTGTGTGTGTGTATTCTAAGGCTATCAATTTTTTTTTATAGTGATTCAATCATTTATATATGTGTTATAAGGCATTTAAAAAAATCTTATTGTGATTCAATCATGCACATATGTGTTATATAGTCATTAAAAAGAATTTCATTGTGATTCAATCAATCATATACGTGTTCTAAGGCTGTCAAAAAAATTTCATAGTGACTCAGTCATGCATATTTGTGTTCTATGGCTATTAAAAATATTCCATCGTGGTTCAATCATGCATATGTGGGTTCTAAGGCTCAAAAAAACTTTTATAGTTATTCAATCATGCACATATGTGTTTTTAGGCTGTCAAAAAAAATTAATTGTGATTCAATCATGCAAATATGTGTTCTAAGGCTGCTAAAAAAATTCATAGTGATTCAATCACGCATATATGTGTTCTAAGGTTGTCAACAATTTTTTATAGTGATTACATCACGCATACATGTGTTCTAAGGCTGTCAAAAAAAAATTGTATTAGTTTAACCATGCATATATGTGTTCTAAGGATGTCAAAAAAAAATTATATTGATTCAATCAAGCATATATATGTTCTAAGGCTGTCAAAAAAATCTCATAGTGATTCAATCATGCATATATGTGTACTATGGTTGTCCAAAAAATTTCATAGTGATTCAATCATTCATATGTGTGTTCTAAGGCTTTAAAAAAAAATGCATAGTGATTCAATCACGCATATATGTGTTCTAAGGTTGTTAAAAAAATCCCACAGTGATTCCATCATGCATATATGTGTTCTAATGCTGTAAAAAAAATCCATAGTGATTCAATCATGCACATATGTGTTCTAATGCTCTAAAAAAATTCATAGTGATTCAATCTTGCATATATATGTTCTAAGGCTGTCAACAAAATTTCATAGTGATTCAATCATCCATACATGTGTTCTAGGACTATCAAAAAAATTTCATTCTGCTTCAATCATACAGATATGTGTTATAAGATTGTCAAAAAAATTTATAGTGATTCAATAATGCATGTATGTGTTTGGATGCTGTCAATTTTTTTTTATGGAGAATCAATCAAGAATATATGTGTTCTAAGACTGTAAAAAAAAAATTATAGTAATTTAATCATGCATATATGTGTTCTAAGGCTGTCAAAAAAACTTTATAGTGATTCTATCATACAAATACGTGTTCTAAGGTTCTCAAAATTTTTTTATAGTGATTCAATGATTCATATATGTGTTCTAATGCTCTAAAAAAAATTGGAGTGATTCAATCATGCATATGTGTTCTAAGGTTGTCTTAAAAATTTCACGGTTATTCAATCATGCATATATGTGTTCTAAGGGTATCAAAAAAATTTGGAGTGATTCAATCATGCATATATGTGATCTAAGGCTATCAAAAATATTTCATAGTGATTCAATCATGTAAATATGTGTTCTAAGGCTGTTAAAAAAAATTTATGGTGATTCAATCATGCATATATGTGTTTTAAGGTGGTAAAAAAAAATTCATAGTGATTCATTCATGCATATATGTATTCTAAGGCTGTCAAAAAAATCTCATAGTGATTCAATCATGCATATTTGTATTCTATGGTTGTTAAAAAAATTACATAGTGATTCAATCATTCATATATATGTTCTAAGACTATCAAAAAAATTTCATACTGATTCAATCATGCATATATTTGTTCTTAGGTTGTCAAAAAAATTCTATTGTGATTCAATCAAGCATATATGAGTTATAAGGCTGTCAAAAACATTTCATGATGATTCAATCATGCCTATAGGCGTTCTAAGGCTGTCAAAAAAATTTCATAGTGATTCAATCATAAACATATGTGTTCTAAGGCTGTCAAAAAAATTTCATAGTGATTCAATCTTGCATATATGTGTTCAAAGGATGTCAAAAAAATTTCATAGTGATTCAATCTTGCATATATGTGCTCTAATGATCCCAAAAAAAATTTCTAGGGATTCAATCACGCATATATGTGTTCTAAGACAGTTAAAACAATTTCATAGTGATTCAATAATTCATATATGATTTTTAAAGCTGTGAAAAAGTTTCATAGTGATTCAATCATGCATATATGTGTTCTAAGGCTATCAAACAAATTTCATAGTGATTCAATCGTGCATATATGTGTTCTAAGGCTGTGAAAAACGTGATTCAATCATGCATATATCTGTTCTAAGCCTCTCAAAAAATTTTCATAGTGATTCAATCATGCAGATATGTGTTCTAAAGTTGTCAAAAAAAAATATACAGACTCAATCATGCATATATGTGTTCTATTGCTCTAAAAAACAATATAGACAGATTCAATCATGCATATATGTGTTCTAAGGCTGTAAAAAAAATTTCATAGTGATTAAATCATGCTTATTTGTGTTCTAAGGCTCTAAAAAAAAATTCATAGTGATCCAATCATGCATATATGTGTTCTAAGGCTGTCAAAAAAAATTTGTTTTGCTTTTATCCTGCATATATGTGTTCTAAGGTTGTAAAAAAAATCTCATAGTGATTTAATCATGCATGTTTCTGTTCTATGGTTGTCAAAAAAATTACATAGTGATTCAATCATGCATATATGTGTTCTAATGCAGTGAAAATAATTTCTTACTGATTCAATCATTCATATATGTGTTTTAAGGTTGTCAAAAATACTTCATAGTGACTTAATCAAGAAGATATGTGTTCTAATGTTGTCAAAAAGAAATATAGTGATTCAATCATGCATATATGTGTTCTAATGCTCTAAAAAAGACTTATAGTGATTCAATCACACATATATATACTCTAAGGCTGTCAACAAAATTTTATATTGATTCAATCATGCATATATGTGTTCTAAGGCTGCAAAAACATTTCATAGTGACTCAAACTTGTAGATATGTGTTGTAAGGTTGTAAAAAAAAATTCATAGTGACTAAATCATGCTTATGTGTTCTAAGGCTGTCAAAAAAAAATTATAGAGATTAAATCATGCTTATATGTTTTCTAGGGCTGTCAAAAAAATTTCATTTTGATTCAATCATGCATATATGTGTTCTAAGGCTGTCAAAAAAATTTCGTAGTGATTCAATCGTGCATATATGTGTTCTAAGGCTGTCAAAAAAATTTCGTAGTGATTCAATCGTGCATATATGTGTTCTAAGCCTGTGAAAAAAAAATTATATTGATTCAATCATGCATATATGTGTTCTAAGGTTGTCAAAAAAACATTATTGATTTACTCATGCATATATGTGTTCTAAGGCAGTAAAAAAAAATTGATAGTGATTCAATCATGCATATATGTGTTCTAATGCTATCAAAAAAAGTTAATAGTGATTCAATCAAGCATATATGTGTTCTAATGTCACGCATATATGTGTTCTAAGGCTGTGAAAACAATTTCACGCATATATGTCTTCTAAGGCAGTGAAAACAATTTCACAGTGATTCAATCAAGCATATTTGTGTTCTAAGTTTATCAAAAATATTTCATAGTGATTCAATAGTGCATATATGTGTTCTAATGCTCTGAAAAAAAAATTATAGTGATTCAATCATGCATAAATATGTTCTAAGGCTGTCAAAAAAATTGATAGTGATTCAATCATGCATATATGTTCTAAGGCAGTAAAAAAAAATCATAGTGATACAATTATGCATATATGTGTTCTAATGCTGTCAATTTTTTTTTATAGTGATTCAATCATGATTATATGTGTTCTCATGCTGTCAAAAAAAATTTATAGTGATTCAATCATGCATATATGTGTTCTAAGGCTGTCCAAAAAATTTCATAGTGATTCAATCACTCATATATGTGTTCTAAGGCTGTCAAAAAAATTCATAGTGATTCAATCGAGCATATACGTGTTATTAGGTGGTCAAAAAATTTGTCAAAAAAAATTCATAGTGATACAATCATGAATATATGTGTTCTAAGGATGTCTCAAAAAATTCATAGTGATTCAAACATGCATATATATGTTCTAAGGCTGTAAAAAAAACATGTATTGATTCAATCATGCATATATGTGTTCTAAGGCTGTTAAAAAAATTTATAGTGATTCAATCATTCATATATGTGTTCTAAGGCTATAACAAAAAAGTCACTGTGATTCAACCATGCATATATGTGTGCTAAGGCGATCAAAAATATTTCATAGTGATTCAATCTTGTGTATATTTCATAGTAATTCAATCATCCATATATGTATTGATTCATATATGTGTTTTAAGGCTATCAAAAAAATGTTATAGTGATTCAATCATGCATATATGTGTTCTAAGGCTTTCAAAAAAAATTCATAGTGATTTAATCATGCATATATGTATTCTAAGGCTGTCAAAAAAAATTCATTATGATTCAATCATGCATATATGTGATATAAGGTTGTTTGAAAAATTTAATAGTGATTCAATCATGCATATATATGTTCTAAGGCTGTCAAAAAAGTTTCATAGTGACTCAATCATGCATATATGTGTTCTAACATTATAAAAATAATCATAGTGATTTAATCATGCATATATGTGTTCTAAGATTGTCAGAAAAAATTCATAATGATTAAGTCTTGCATATATGTGTTCAAAGTCAGTCAAAAAACTTTCATAGTGATTCAATCATGCATATTTGTGTTTTAAGGCTATAAAAAAAAATTCATAGTGATTCAATCACTCATATATGTTTTCTAAGGCTGTTAAAAAATTGTTATAGTGATTCAATCATGCATATATGTATTATAAGGTTGTAAAAACAATTCATATTGATTCAATCATGCATATATGTGTTATAAGGTTCTTAAAAAAAAATTATAGTGATTCAATTATGCTTGTAAGTGTTCTAAGGCTGTCAAAAAAAATTCATAGTGATACAATCATGCATATATGCGTTCTAAGGGTGTCTAAAAAATGTCAGTCATTCAATCATGCATTTATGTGTTCTAGGGCTGTCTAAAAAAATTCATAGTGACTTAATCATGCACATATGTGTTCTAACGTTGTAAAAAAAAAATCATAGTGATTCAATCTTGCATATATGTGTTCTAAGGCTGTCAAAAAAAAATGATAGTGACTCAATCTTGCCTATATGTGTTCTAACGTTGTCAAAAAAAATTCTAAGTGACTAAATCATGCGTATATGTGTTCTAACATTGTAAAAAAAAAATCATAGTGATTCAATCATGCATATATGTGTTCTAAGGTTGTAAAAATGAAATCATAGTGTTTCAATCATGCATATTTGTGTAATAAGTTACTCAAAAAAAATTTATAGTGATTCAATCATGCATATATGTGTTCTAATGCTGTCAAAAAACATTTGTAGTGATTCAATCATGGATATGTGTTTAAGGTTTTCAAAAAAATTATAAAGTGATTCAATCATGCATTTATGTGTTCTAAGGCTGTCAATTTTTTTTTTGTGATTCAATCATGCGCAGATGCGTTCTCACGCTGTCAAAAAAATTTCATTGTGATTCAATCATGCATATATGTGTTCTAAGGTTGTCAAAAAAAATTCAAAGTGATTCAATCAAGCATATATGTTTTCTAAAGCTGTCAAAAAAAAATTATAGTCATTCAATCATGCATATATGTGTTCTAAGGTAGTCAAAAAAAATTCTAGTGATTCAATCTTGGATATATGTGTTCTAATGTTGTCAAAAAAAAAATCATAGTGATACAATCATGCATATATGTTGTCTAAGGTTGTCAAAAAATATTCATAGTGATTCAATCATGCATATATGTGTTCTAAATCTGTCAAAAAAATTGCCTAGTGATTTAATCATGCATATATGTGTTCTAAGGCTGTAAAAAAAATCATATTGATTGAATCATGCATATATTTGTTCTAAGGCTGTCTAACAAATTTCATAGTAATGCATATATGTGTTCTAAGGAAGTCAAAACAATTTCATAGTGATTCAATCATGCATATATGTGATCTTAGGCTGCCAAAAATATTTCAAAGTGATTCAATAATGCATATTTGTGTTCTAAGGCAGTTAAAAAATTTTCATAGTGATTCAATCATGCATATATGTGTTCTAACACAATAAAAAGAATTCATAGTGATTCAATCTTGCAAATACGTGTTATAAGGTAGTCAAAAAAAATTTCAAGTGATCCAATCATGCATATTTGTGTTCTAAGGTAGTCAAAAAAAGTTTCTAGTGATTCAATTATGCATATATGTGTTCTAAGGCTGTCAAAAAAATGTTATAGTGATTTAATCGTGCATATATGTTTTCTAAGGCTGTCAAAAAAATTTTCATAGTGACTCAATCATGCGTATATGTGTTCTAAATGTTGTAAAAAAAAATCAGACTGACTGAATCATGCATATATATGTTCTAACATTGTAAAAAAAAAATCATAGTGATTCAATCATGTGTATATCTGTTCTAAGAATGTCAAAAAAAAATCATAGTAATTCAATCTTGCATATGTGTGTTCTAACTCTAAAAAAAATTCATACAGATTCAATCATGCATATATGTGTTCTAAGAAAGTAAAAAACTTCATAGCAACTTAATCTTGCATATATATATGTTATAAGGTTGTAAAAAAAATTCATAGTCATTCAATCATGCATATATGTGTTCTAAGTTTATGAAAAAAAATTCATAGTGGTTCAATCACTCATATATATGTTGTAAGGCTGTTAAAAAAATGTTATAGTGATTCAATCGTGCAAATACGCATTCTAAGGCTGTCAAAAAAACTTTATCGTTATTCAATGATGCATATATATGTTATAAGGATGTGAAACAAAAATCATAGTTATTCAATCACTCATATATTTGTTCTAAGGATGTCAAGAAAATGTTATAGTAATTTAATCATGCATACATGTGTTCTAAGGCTCTAAAAAAATTTCATAGCGATTCAATCGTGCATATTTGTGTTATAAGGTTGTCAAAAAAAATTCATAGTCATTCAATTTTGCATAAATGTGTTCTAAGGTTGCCAAAAAAATTTCATAGTGATACAATCATGCATATATGTGTTCTAAGGCTGTCTAAAAAATTTCATAGTGATACAATCATGCATATGTGTGTTCTAAGGCTGTCTAAAAAATTTCATAGTTATTCAATCATGCATATATATGTTCTAAAGCTGTCAAAAAAATTTCATACTGACTCAATCATGCATATATATGTTCTAACATTGTAAAAAAAAATTCATTGTGATTCAATCATGCATATATATGTTGTAAGGTTGTCAAAAACAATTTATTGTGACTCAATAATGCGTATATGTGTCCTAACATTGTAAAAAAAAAAATTATAGGGATTCAATCGGGCATATATGTGTTAAAAGTTGTAAAAAAAAATTCTTAGTGATTCAGTTATGCATATATGTGTTCTAAGGATGTCAAAAAATTTCATAGTGATTCAATGATGCATATATGTGTTCAAAGGCTGTTAATAAAATTTTATGGTGACTCAATTATGCATATATGTGTTCTAATGCTATCAAAAAAAATTCATAGTGACTCAATCATGCATATATGTGTGCTAACGTTGTAAAAAAAAATTCATAGTGATTCAATCATGCATAAATGTGTTCTAAGGCTGTCAAAAAAATTTCATAGTGACTCAATTCTGCGTATACATGTTTTAACATTGTCAAAAAAAATTCAGAGTGACTCAATCTTGCGTATATGTGTTCTAACATTGTCAAAAATATTTCGTAGTGATTCAATCATACATATATGTGTTCTAAGAATGTGAAAAAAAAATTATAGTGATTCAACCTTGAATATATGTGTTCTAAGGTCATAAAAAGAATCACAGTGCTTCAATCATGCATATATGTGTTGTAAATCTGTCAAAAAAAAATCATAGCAACTCAATCATGCATATATATGTTCTAAGGCTGTAAAAAAAAATTCATAGTGATTCAATCATGCATATAATTGTTCTAAGGTTGTCGAAAAAATTCATAGTGATTCAATCATGCTGATATGTGTTCTAAGTTACTCAAAACAAATTATGGAGATTCAATCATACATATATGTGTTCTATGGCTGTCAAAAAAATTTTTTAGTGATTCAATCATGCATATATGTTTAAGCTTGTCAAAAAAAATTCATAGTGATTCAATCGTGGATATACTTGTTCTAAGGTTGTCAAAAAAAAATTATAGTGATTTAATCGTGCATATATGTGTTCTAAGGTTGTAAAAAAAAAGTATAGTGATTAAATCATGCATATATGTGTTCTAATGTTGTCAAAGAAAATTCATAGTGATACAAAGGTGATCTAAGACTGTCAAAAAAATTACATTGTGATTATATCATGCATATATATGTTCCAATATTGTCAAAAAAATTCATAGTGATTCAATCATGCAATTATGTGTTCTAAGAATGTCAATAAAAATTCGTAGTGATTCAATCATGCATATATGTGTTCTAAGGTTGACAAAAAAATTTCATGGTGATTCAATTTTGCATATATGTGATCTAAGGCTGTCAAAAAAAAATCATAGTGATTCAATCATGCAAATATGTGTTCTAAGGCTGTGAAAACATTTTGATAGTGATTCAATCTTGCATATATAAGTGTTCTAATGCTATCAAAATTTTTTTATAGTGATTCAATCATGCGTATATGTGTCCTAAGGCTGTCAAAAAAATGTCATAGTGATTCAGTCATGCATGTATATGTTCTAAGTCTGTCAAAAAAATTTCATAGTGATTCAATATTTCATGTATGTGTTCTAAGGCTGTCAAAAAAATTACATAGTGATTCCATCATGCAGATATGTGTTGTAAGTTTGTCAAAAAAAATTGTAGCAATTCAATCATGCTTATATGAGTTAAAAGGTTCTCAAAAAAATTTCATTGTGTTTTAATCTTGCATATATGTGTTCTATGGTTGTCAAAAAAAGTTAATAGTGACTCAATCATGCATTTATGAGATCTAAGGTTGTCAAAAAATTTTCATAGTGACTTAATCAAGCATATATATGTTCTAATGCTGTCAAAAAACTTTTGTAGTGATTGAATCATGCATATTTGTGATATAAGGCTGTCAAAAAAATGTCATGTTGACTGAATCTTGCATATATGTGTTCTAAAGCTGTCAAAAATAAATTATAGCGATTTGATCATGCATATATGAGTTCTAAGGCTGTCAAAAATATTTCATACTGATTCAATCATACATATATGTGTTCTAAGAATGTCTATAAAAATACATAGTGATTTAATCATTCATATGTGTTCTCAGGTTGTCAAAAAAAAATCATTGTGATTCAATGTTGCATATACGTGATCTAAGGCTGTTAAAAAAATTTACAGTGATTGAATCATGTATATATGTGTTTTAAGGCTGTGAAAAAAAAATCATAGTGATTAAATCTTGCATATTAGTGTTCTAATGCTGTAAAAAAATTTTTATAGTGATTCAATCATGCATATATGTGTTCTAAGGCTGTCAAAAATTTTTATAGTGATTCAATATTGCGTGCATGTGTTCCAAGGCTGTCAAAAAAATTACATAGAGATTCAATCATACAGATATGTGTTGTAACTTTGTTAAAAAAAACTATAGCAATTCAATCATGCATATATGAGTTATACGATTTTCAAAAAAAAATCATAGTGATTCAATCACGCATATATATGTTCTAAGGTTGTCAAAAAAGTTAATAGTGATTCAATCATGCATATATGAGATCTAAGGCTGTGAAAAAAATTTCATAGTGCTCAATCATCCCTATTTGTGTGCTAATTCTGTCAAAAATATTTTATAGTGATTCAATCATGCATATATGTGTTCCAAGGCAGTCAATTTTTTTTTATAGTGATTCAATCATGCATATATGTGTTCTAAGGCTGCCAAAAAAAAATCTTAGTAATTCAATCATTCATATATGTGTTCTAAGTTTGTCAAAAAAATTCATAGTGGTTCAATCTTTCATATATGTGTTCTAAGGTTGTCAAATAAATTACATAGTGATTCAATCTAGCATATATGTGTTTTAAGGCTGTCAAAAAAATTTCATAGTGATAAAATCAACCAGATATGTGTTCTAAGTTACTCTAAAAAATTTCATAGTGATTCAATCTTGCATATTTATGTTTTGAGGCTGCCAAAAAAATTTCATAGTGATTCAATCATGTATATATATGTTCTAAGGCTGTCAAAAAAAATTCATAGTGATTCAATCTTGCAGATATGTGTTCTAAGTTACTCAAACTTTTTTTATAGTGATTCAATCACGCATATATATGTTCTAATGCTTTCGAAAATATGTTATTGTAATTCAATCTTGCATATATGTGTTCTATGGTTCTCAAGAAAATTTCATAGTGATTCAATAATGCATATATGTGTTCTAAGGCTATCAAAAAACTTTTGTAGTGATTCAAGCATGCATATATGTGTTCTAGGGCTGTCAAAAAAATTTCATAGTGAACCAATTATTCATATATGTGTTCTAAGGTTATCAAAAAAATTTATAGTGACTCAATCATGCATCTATGTGTTCTAACGTTGTCAAAAAAATTTCATAGTGATTTAATCAGGCATATATGTGTTCTAAGGCTATCAAAAAAAACTTCATAGTGATTCAATCACGCATATATGTATTCTATGGCTGTGAAAAAAAATTCATAGAGATTCAATCATGCATAGATGTGTTTTAAGGCTGTTAATTTTTTTTTATAGTGATTCAATCATGCATATATATGTTCTAAGGCTGTCAAAAAAATTTCATAGTGATTCAATCAGGCATATATGCGTTCTAAGGCTATCAAAAAATTTCAATCTTGCATATGTGTTCTAAGACTCAAAAAAATTGATAGTGATTCAATCATGCATACATGTGTTTAAGGCTGTAAAAAAAATCCACAGTGATTCGATCAACCATTTATATGTTCTAAGGCTGTAAAAAAAATTTCCTAGTGATTCAATCATTTATATATGTGTTCTAATGTGGATAAAAAAAAATTAAAAGTGATTAAATCTTGCCTATATATGTTCTAAGGCTGTCAAAAAAAAATTCATAGTGATTCAATCATGCAAATATGTGTTCTAAGTTACTCAAAAGAAATTCATACTGATTGAATCTTGCATATATGTCATCTAACATTGTCAAAAAAACTTCATAGTGATTCGATCAGGCATATATGTGTTCTTAGGATAACAAAAAAAATTCATAGTGATTCAATCATGAATATATGTATTCTAATGCTGTCAACAAAATTTCACAGTGATTCAATCTTGCATATATGCATTCTATGACTGTCAACAAAATTTCATAGTGATTCAATCTTGCATATATGTGTTATAAGGTTGTCGAATTTTTTTTATATAGATTTATTCACGCATATATGTGTTCTAATGCTGTCAAAAAAACTTCATTGTGATTTAATCATGCATATGTGTTAGAAGGCTTTCAAAAAAATGAATAGTGATCAATCTTGCATATATGTGTTCTAAGCCTATCCAAAAAAATTCATAGTGTTTCAATCTTGCATATATGTGTTCTAACATTGTAAAAAAAAAAATCATAGTGATTCAATCATGCATATATATGTTCTACGGATGTCGAAAAAATTTGATAGTGATTTACTCATGCATATAAGTGTAAAATGGTTGTAAAAAAAAATTCATAGTGATTCAATCATGCATATATGTTGTAAGTTTTAAAAAAAAAATCATAGTGATTCAATCATGCATATATGTGTCCTAAGTCTGTCAAAAAAAATTCACAGTGAATCAACCATGCATATATGTGTTCTATGGCTATCAAAAAAATTATGGAGATTTACTCATGCATATATGTTTTCTAAGGCTGTAAAAAAAAATTCATAGTGATTCAAACAAGCATATATGTGTTCTAAGGCTATCAAAAAATTTTCAATCTTGCATATATGTGTTCTAAGGCTGTCAAAAAAAATAAATAGTGATTCTATCATTCATATATGTGTTCTACGACTGTCAAAAAAACTTCAGAGTCACGGAATTGCATATATGTGTTCTAAGGCTGTGAAAAAAAAAATTTAGTGATTCAATCATGTAGATATATGTTCTAAGTTACTCAAAAAAATTGCATAGTGATTCAATCATGCATATATGTGTTCTGAGGCTGTCAAAAAAACTTTTGTAGTGATTCAATCATGCATATATGCGTTGTAAGGCTGTTAAAAAACTTTTGTAGTGAATCAATCATGCATATATGTGCTCTAAGGCTGTCAAAAAAATGTCATGTTGACTGAATCTTACATATATGTGTTCTAAGGCTGTCAAAAATAAATTATATTGATTCAATAATGCATATATGAGTTATAAGGCTGTAAAAAAAAAATCATACTAATTCAATCATGCATATATGTGTTCTCAGGTTGTCACAAAAAATTCATAGTGATTCAATGTAGCATATACGTGATCTAAGACTATTAAAAAAATTTATAGTGATTCAATCATGTATATATGTTTTCTAAGGGTGTGAAAAAAAATCATAGTGATTAAATTTTACATATTAGTGTTCTTAAGTTGTGAAAAAAAAATATAGTGATTCAATCATGCATATATGTGTTCTAACATTGTAAAAAAAAACTCATAGTGATTTAATCAGGCATATATGTGTTCTAAGGCTATCAAAAAAAATTCATAGTGATTCAATCATGCATATATGTGTTCTATGGCTGTGAAAAAAAATTCAAAGTGACTCAATCATGCATAGATGTGTTCTAAGGTTGTCAAAAAAATTTATAGTGTTTCAATCATGCATATATATGTTCTAAGGCTGTCAAAAAAATTTCATAGTGATTCAATCAGGCATATATTTGTTCTAAGGCTATCAAAAAAATTTCAATCTTGCATATATGTGTTCTAAGACTCAAAAAAATTTATAGGAATTCAATCATGCATACATGTGTTTAAGGCTGTAAAAAAAATTCATAGTGATTCGATCAATCATTTATATGTTCTAAGGCTGTAAAAAAAAATTCCTAGTGATTCAATCATTCATATATGTGTTCTTAGGCTGTCAAAAAAAATTAGAGTGATTAAATCTTGCCTATATACGTTCCTAGGCTGTCAAAAAAAATTCAGTGATTCAATCATGCAAATATGTGTTCTAAGTTACTAAAAAAAAATCATAGTGATTCAATCTTTCATATATGTCTTCTAACATTGTCAAAAAAACTTCATAATGATTCGATCTGGGATATATGTGTTCTAAGGCTATCAAAAAAAAATCATAGAAATTCAATCTTGCATATATGTGTTATAAGGTTGTCAAAAAACTTTTATAGAGATTTATTCACGCATATATGTGTTCTAATGATGAAAAAAAAACTTCATAGTGATTCAATCATGCATATGTGTTGTAAGGTTGTCAAACAAATTTCATAGTGATCAATCCTACATATATGTGTTCTAAGCCTATCAAAAAAATTTCATAGTGTTTCAATCTTGCATATATGTGTTCTAACATTGTAAAAAAAAATTCATAGTGATTCAATCATGCATATATATGTTCTAAGGTTGTCAAAAAAATTTGATAGTGATTTACTCATGCATATATGTGTAAAATGGTTGTAAAAAAAAATTCATAGTGATTCAATCATGCATATATGTTCTAAGTTTTCCAAAAAAAACCATAGTGATTCAATCATGCATATATGTGTTCTACGGTTGTCAACAAAAATTCATAGTGAATCAATCATGCATATATGTGTTCTACGTCTATCAAAAAAATTATGGATATTTATTCATGCATATGTGTTTTCTAAGGCTGACAAAAAATTTCATAGTATTTCAATCTTGCATATATTTGTTCTAAGGCTGTAAAAAAAGTTTCATAGTGATTCAATCATGGATATATGTGTTATAAGGCTGTCAAAAAAAATTCATAGTGATTCAATCTTGCATATATGTGTTCTAAGGCTGTCAAAAAAAATTCATAGTGATTCTATCATGCATATATGTGTTCTAAGGCTGTCAAAAAAATTTCATAGTGATTCCATAAGGCAAATATGTGTTCTAAGGCTATCAAAAAAATTTCTATCATTCATATATGTGTTCTACGGCTGTCAAAAAAAATTCAGTCACTTAATTGCATATATATGTTCTAAGGCTATGAAAAAAAAATCATAGATATTCAATCATGAGTGTTCTAAGGCTATCAAAAAAATTTTGTAGTGATTCAATCATGTAGATATTTGTTCTAAGTTACTCAAAAGAATTGCATAGTGATTCAATCATGCATATATGTGTTCTGAGGCTGTCAAAAAAATTGCATAGTGATCCAATCATGTAGATATGTGTTCTAAGTTACTCAAATTTTTTTATAGTGATTCAATAATGCATATATGTGTTCTAATGCTGTCAAAAATAGGTTATAGTCATTCAAACTTGCATATATGTGTTCTAAGTTTGTAAAAAAAATTCATAGTGAATCAATCATGCATATATGTGTTTTAAGGCTGTCAAAAAATTTTTGTAGTGATTCAAACTTGAATATATGTGTTCTAAGGCTGTCAAAAAATTTTTTTAGTGACTCAATCTTGAATATTTGTGTTCTAAGGCTATCAAAAAAAAATCATATTGATTCAATCATGAACATATTTGTTCTAAGATTGTTAGAATTTTTTTATAGTGATTCAATCATGAATATATGCGTTCTAAGGCTGTCAAAAAAATTTCATAGTGATTCAATAATGCATATATTTATTCTAAGGCTGTAAAAAAAAAATCAGTCATTCAATTGTGCATATATGTGTTCTAAGGCTGTAAAAAAAAATCATAGCAATTCAATCTTGCATATATGTGCTCTAAGGTTGTCAATTTTTTTTTATAGAGATTCAATCTTGCGTATATGTGTTTTTTGTAGTAGTTAAATCAGGCATATATGTGTCTTAGGGTATTAAAAAAATTTCAATCACACATATATGTGTTCTATGGCTGTAAAAAAAGACACATAGTATTTCAATCATGCATATATGGGTTCTACGTCTGTCAAAAAAATTTCCTAGTGACTCAATCATGCATATATGTGTTCTAACCTTGTCAAAAAATTTCATAGTGACTGAATCGTGCATATATGTGTTATAAGGCTGTCAAAAAAATATCATAGTGATTGAATCATGATATATGTGTTCTAGGGCTGTCAAAAAAATTTCATAGTGATTCAATCAAGCATACATATGTTCTAAGGCTGTCAAAAAAAATTCATAGAGATTGAATCATACATAAATGCGTTCTAGCGATGTCCAAGAAAATTTTATATTGACTCAGTCATGCATATATGTGTTCTAACATTGTTAAAAAAAAATCATTGTGATTCAATCATGCATATATGTGTTCTAATGCTGTAAATTTTTTTTTATAGTGATGCAATCATGCATATATGTGTTCTAATGCTGTAAAAAAATATCATAGTGATTCAATCTTGCATATATGTAATCTAAGGTTGCCAACAAAATTTTCTAGTGATTCAATCCTACATATATGTGATCTTATACTATAAAAAAAATTTCTAGTGATTCAATGATGTATAAATGTGTTCGAAAGCTGTCCAAAAAAAATTATAATGACTCAATCTTTGATATATATAATCAATGGTTGTCAAAAAAGAATTATAGTGTTTCAATCTTGCATATATGTGTTTTAGTGCTGCCAACAAAAATTTATAGTGACTCAATCATGCATATATGTGTTCTAACGTTGTGAAAATTTTTTTATAGTGATTCAATCATGCATATATGTGTTCTAAGGCTGTCAAGAAAATTTCATAGTGACTCAATCATGCATATATGTGTTCTAACATTGTAAAAAAAAATTCAGTGATTCAATCATGCATATATGTGTTCTAAGGTTGTCAAAAAACTTTCATAGTGATTCAATCATGCATATATGTGTTCTAAGGCTGTCAAAAAAATTCATAGTGATTCAATCATGCATATATGTGGCCCAAGGCTGTCAAAAAAATTTCATAGGGATTCAATCTTGCATATGTGTGTTCTAAGGCTGTCAAAAAAAATTAATTGTGATTCAATCTTGCATATATGTGTTCAAAGGTTGTCAAGAAAATTTATATTGACTCAATCATGCATATATGTGTTCTGACGTTGTCAAATAAATTTCATAGTGATTTAATTATGAATATATGTGTTCTAAGGCTATAAAAAAAATTCATAGTGATTCAATCATGCATATATGTGTTCTAAGGATGTCAAAAAAAAATCATAGTGATTCAATCATGCATATATTCGTTTTAAGGTTGTCAAAAAAAATTCATAGTGACTCAATCATGCATATATGTCTTCGGCTGTCAAAAAAATTTCATAGTGATTCAATCATGCATATGTGTGTTCTAAGGCTGTAAAAAAAAATTCATTGTGATTTAATCTTGCATATATATGTTCTAAGGCTGTTTATAAAATTTATAGTGACTCAATCAGGCAGATATGTATTCTAACATTTTTAAATAAATTCCATAATGATTAAATTATGAATATATGTGTTCTAAGGGTATAAAAAAAAATCATAGTGATTCAATCATGCATATATGTGTTCTAAGGATGTCAAAAAAAATTCATTATGATTAAATCAAGCATATTTGTGTTGTAAGGCAGTAAAAAAAAATTCATAGTGATTCAATCATGCATATATGTAATTTAACCTTGTCATAAAAAATTCATAGTAATTCAATGATGCATATATGGGTACTAAGGCTATCAAAAAAACTTCATAGTGATTTAATCATGCATTTATGTGTTCTAAGACTGTCAAAAAAAATTCAGAGAGATTAAATCATGCATATATGTGTTCTAAGGCTTTCAAAAAAAATTTATAGAGATTCAATCATGCATATATGTGTTCTATGGCTGTCAAAAAAAAATTATAGTGATTCAATCATGCATGTATGTGTTCTAAGGCTGTCAAAAAAATTTCATTGTGATTCGATCATGCATATATGTGTTCTAGGGCTGTAAAAAAAATTTCATAGTGACTCAATCATTTAAATATGTGTTCTAAGGCTGTCAAAAAAAAAATCATAGTGATTCAATCATGCATACATGTGTTTTAAGGTTGTCAATAAAACTTTGTGGTGATTCTATCATGCATATTTGTTTTCGAAGGCTGTCAAATTTTATTTATAGAGATTCAATCATGCATATATGTGTTCTAACATTGTAAAAAAAAAATCATAGTGATTCAATCAGAGATATATGTGTTTTTAGGCTACCAAAAAAATTTCAATCTTGCATATATGTGTTCTAAGGTTGTCAAAAAAAATTCATAGTGATTCAATCATGCATATATGTGTTCTAGGGCTGTCAAAAAAATTTCATAGTGATTCAATCATTTAAATATGTGTTCTAAGGCAGTCAAAAAAATTTCATAGTAATTCAATCCTGCATATATGTGTTCTAAGGTTGTAAAATTTTTTTTATAGTGATTCAATCTTGCATATATGTGTTCCAAGGCTGTCAAAAAAAATTCATAGTGATTTAATCATGCATATATGTGTTGTAAGGTTGTCAAAAAAAATTTATAGTTATTCTATCATGCATATATGTGTTCTAAGGCTATCAAAAAAACCTTGTGGTGATTCAATCATTTGTATATGTGTTCTACGGATGTTAAAAAATTTTCATAGTGATTGAATCATTCATATATGTGTTCTAAGGTTGTCGAATTTTTTTTATAGAGACTCAATCATGCATATATGTGTTTTAACGTAGTCAATTTTTTTTTATAGTGATTCAATCATGTATACATGTCTTCTAAGACTGTCAAAAAATTTCATAGTGATTCAATCATGCATATATGTGTTCTAAGGCTATCAAATTTTTTTTTAGAGTGATTCAATAATGCATATATGTGTTCTAAAGCTGACAAAAAAAATTCATAGTGATTCAATCTTGCATATGTTTGTTCGAAGGCTGTCAAAAAAATTTCATTGTGATTCAATCATGCATATATGTGTTCTAAGGCTATAAAAAAATTTCACAGTGATTCAACCATGTGTATAAATGTCCTAAGGTTGTCAAAAAAATTTAATAGTGATTCAATCTTGCATATATGTGCTTAAAAGCTTTTCTAAAAATTTTATAGTGATTCAATCATGCATTTATGTGCTCTAAGGCAGTAAACAAAAATTCATTGTGACTCAATCATTTAAATATGTGTTTTGAGTTACTCAAAAAAAAATTATATGCATGAATGTGTTCTAATACTATCAAAAATATGTTGTAGTGATTCAATCATGCATATATGTGTTCTAAGGCTGTCAAATTTTTTTTGTTGTGATTCAATCATGCATATATGTGTTCTAGGGCTGTCAAAAACAATTTGTAGTAATTCAATTAAGCATATATTTGTTCTAAGGCTGTCAACAAAATTTATAGTGACTCAATCATGCATATGTGTTCTAACATTGTCAACTAAATTTCATTGTGATTCAATTATGAATATATGTGTGCTAAGGCTATGAAAAAATTCATAGTGATTCAATCTTGCATATATGTGTTCTAAGGTTGTCAAAAGAAATTCAAAGTGATTCAATCATGCATATATGTGTTCTAAGGCTATAAAAAAAGATTAATAGTGATTCAATCATTCATATATCTGTTTTAACCTTGTTAAAAAAAATTCATAGTGATTCAATCATGCATATATCTGTTCTAAGGCTATCAAAAAAAAATCATAGTGATTCAATCATGGATATAAGTGCTCTAAGGCTGTCAATAAAAAATCATAGTGATTCAATCATGGATATATGTGCTCTAAGGCTATTAAAAAAAATCATAGTGATTCAATCATGCATATATGTGTTCTAAGAATGTCAAAAAAAATTCATTCTGATTCAATCATGCATATATGTGTCCTAACATTGTAAAAAAAAATTCATAGTGATTTAATCATGCATATACGTGTTCTAAGGCTATAAAAAAAAAATCATAGTGATTTAATCATGCATCTGTGTTCTCAGACTGTCAAAAAAAATTGATGGTGATTCAATCATGCATATATGTGTTCTAAGGCTGTCAAAGAAAATTTGTAGCGATTCAATCATGCAAATATGTGTTTTAAGTTACTCAATTTTTTTTTATTGTGATTCAATCAAGCGTATATGTGATCTATTGGTGTGAAAATTATGTTGTATTCATTCAATCATGCATATATGTGTTCTAAGGTAGTAAAAAAAAATTATAGTGATTCAATCATGCATATATGTATTCTAAGGCTACCAAATGTCTTTTATAGTGATTCAATCATGCATATATGTGTACTAAGGCTGTCAGAAAAAAATCATTGTGCTTCAATCAAGCATATATGTGTTCTAAGGGTATCAACAAAATTTTATTATGATTCAATCATGCACATACATGTTCTAAGGCTGAAAAAAATTCATAGTGATTCAATCATGCATATATATGTCCTAAGGTTGTCAAAAAAAATTAACAGTGATTCAATCATGCATATATGTGGTTAAAGGCTTTTCAAAAAAATTCATAGTGATTCAATCATGCATTTATGTGCTCTAAGGCAGTAAAAAAAAAATTAATTGTGATTCAATCATTTAAATATGTGTTTTGAGTTACTCAAAAAAAAATTATATGCATGAATGTGTTCTAATACTATCAAAAATATGTTGTAGTGATTCAATCATGCATATATGTGTTCTACGGCTATCAAAAAAATTTTGTTGTGATTCAATCATGCATATATGTGTTTTAAGGCTGTCAAAAAAAATTTGTAGTAATTCAATCAAGCATATATTTGTTCTAAGGCTGTCAACAACATTTATAATGACTCAATCATGCATATATGTGTTCTAACATTGTCAACTAAATTTCATAGTGATTCAATTATGAATATATGTGTTCTAAGTCTATAAAAAAATTCATAGTGATTCAATCATGCATATATGTGTTTTAAGGTTGTCAAAAGAAATTCAAAGTGATTCAATCATGCATATATGTGTTCTAAGGCTGTCAAAAAAAAATTCAGAGTGATTCAATCATTCATATATGTGTTTTAACCTTGTTAAAAAAAATTCATAGTGATTCAATCATGCATATATATGTTCTAAAGCTATAAAAAAAATTCATAGTGATTCACTCATGGATATATGTGCTCTAAGGCTGTCAAAAAAAATTCATAGTGATTCAATCATGGATATATGTGCTCTAAGGCTATTAAAAAAAAATCATAGTGATTCAATCATACATATATGTGTTCTAACATTGTCAAAAAAAGTTCATAGTGATTCAATCATGCATATATGTGCTCTAAGGCTATTAAAAAAAAATCATAGTGATTCAATCATACATATATGTGTTCTAAGAATGTAAAAAAAATCATTGTGATTCAATCATGATATATGTGTTCTAACATTGTCAAAAAAAGTTCATAGTGATTCTATCATGCATATATGTGTTTTAGGGCTATCAAAAAATATTCGTAGTGATTTAATCATGCATAAGTGTTCTAAGACTCAAATTTTTTTTATAGTGATTCAATCTTGTATATATGTGTTCTAAGGCTGTCAAAAAAAAATCATTGTGATTCAATCTTGCAGATATGTGCTCTAAGTTACTCAAAATTTTTTTATTGTGATTCAATCATGTTGTATTCAATCATGATTGAATAACAATGAATTTTTTGTATATGTGATCTAATGGTGTGAAAATTATGTTGTATTCATTCAATCATGCATATATGTGTTCTAAGATAGTCAAAAAATGTTTATAGTGATTCAATCATGTATACATGTATTCTAAGGCTATTAAATGTTTTTTATAGTGATTCAATCATGCATATATGTGTTCTAAGGCTGTCAAAAAAAATTCATTGTGCTTCTATCAAGCATATATGTGTTCTAAGGGTATCAACAAAATTTCATTGTGATTCAATCATGCACATACAAGTGTTCTAAGGCTAAGAAAAATTCACAGTGATTCTATCATGCATATATATGTCCTAAGGTTGTAAAAAAAAATCATTATGATACAATCATGCATATATGTGTTGTAAGGCTATCAATTTTTTTTATAGTGATTCAATCATGCATATATGTGCTCCAAGGCTGTCAAAAACATTTCATAGTGATTCAATCTGGCATATATGTGTTGTAAGGCAGTCAAAATTTTTTTATAGTTATTCAATCATGCATATATATGTCCTAAGGTTGTCAAAAAAAATTCATATCGATTCAATCATGCATATATGTGTCCTAAGGCTGTCAAATTTTTTTTATAATGCTTTAATCATGAATATATGTGCACTAAGGCTGTTAAAAAAGTTTCATTATGATTCAATCTTGCATATATACTTTTTAAGGCTGTCAAAAAGAATTGATTGTGATTCAATCATGCATATATGTGTTCTAAGGCTGTAAAAAAAATTTCACAATGATTCTATCATGCATATATATGTCCTAAGTTTGTAAAAAAAAAAATCATTGTGATTCAATCATGCATATATGTGATGTAAGGCTGTCAAATGTTTTTTACAGTGATTAAATCATGCATATATGTGCTCTAAGGTTGTCAAAAACGTTTCATAGTGATTCAATTTTGCATATATGCATTCTAAGGCTGTCAAAAAAATTTTATAGTGATTCAATCATGCATATATGTGTTGTAAGGCAGTCAAAATTTTTTATAGTTATTCAATCATGCATATATGTGCACTATGGCTGTAAAAAAAAAATTGTAGTGATTCAATCTTGCATATTTGTGTTCGAACGCTATCAAAAAAATTCATTTTTATTCAATCACGCATATACGTGTTCTAAGGCTGTAAAACAAAAATCATAGAGATTCATTCATGCATATATATGTCGTAAGGTTGTCAAAAAAAATTCAGAGTGATTCAATCATGCATATATGTGCTCTATGGCTGTCCAAAACTTTTTTGTAGTGATTCAATCATGCATATATGTGTTCAAAGGCTGTAAAAAAAAAATCATATTGATTCAATCAAGCATATATGTGTTCTAAGGCAGTAAAAAAAAAATCATAGTGAGTCAGTCATGCATATATGTGTTCTAAAGCTATCAAAAAAATTTCATAGTATCAATCATGCATATATGTCTTCTAAGGTTGTCAAAAAAATTTCATAGTGTTTCAATCAAGCATATATGTGTTCTATGGTTGTCAAAAAAATTTCATAGTGATTCAATCATGCATATATGTGTACTAAGGCTGTCCAAAAAATTTTATAGTGATTCAATCATGCATATTTGTATTCTAAGGCTGTCAAAAAAATGTCATAGTGATTTAATCAAGCATATATGTTCTAAGTCTGTCATAAAAATTTCATAGTGACTCAATCATGCATGTATGTGTTCTAACATTGTAAAAAAAAATGCATAGTGATTTAATCATGCGTATATGTGTTCTAAGGCTTTAAAAAAAAAATCATAGTGATTCAATCATGCACATATGTGTTCTAATGCTGTTAAAAAAAAATCATAGTGATTCAATCATGCAGATATGTGTTCTAAGTTACTCAAAAAAAAATTATTGTGATTCAATCATGCATATATGTGTAAAAAGGTTTCAAAAATATGTTCTACTGATTCAATCATGCATATATGTGTTCTAAGATTCTCATAATTTTTTTTATAGTGATTCAATCAAGCATATATGTGTTCTAAGGCTCTCAAGAAAAATTTATTGTTATTCAGTCATGCATATACGTGTTCTAAGGCTGTAAAAAAAAATTCATAGTGATTCAATCATGCATATATGTGTTATCAGGCTGTCAAAAAAATTTATAGTGATTCTATCAGGTATATAAGGCTTTCAAAAAATGTTCATTATGATTCAATCATGCATATATATGTTCTAAGGCTGTCAAAAAAAATCATTGTGATTCAATCATGCATATACGCGTTCTAAGGTTGAAAAAAAAATTAACAATGATTCAATGATGCATATATATATCCTAAGGTTGTAAAAAACAAAATTATTGTAATCATATAATCATGCATATCTGTGTTCTAAGGCTGTCAAATTTTTAAATAGTGATTCAATCATGCATATATGTTCTCAAAGGCTGTAAAAACAAAATCATAGTGATTCAATTTTGCATATATGTGTTCTAACGCTGTCAAACAAATTTCATACTGATTTAATCATGCATAGATGTGTTCTAAGTCTATAAAAAAAATTCATACAGATTCAATCATTCATATATGTATTCTAAGGCTGTCAAAAAACTTTTGTAGTGGTTCAATCATGCATATGTGTGTTCTAAGGCTGTCAAAAAAATTTCATAGTGATTCAATCAAGCATATGTGTGTTCTAAGTCTCTCAAAAAAATTTCATAATGATTCAATCATGCATACATCTGTTTTAAGGTAGTAAAAAAAAAATCATAGTCATTAAATCTTGCATATATGTATTCTAAGGCTGTCAAAAAAATTTAATACTTATTTAATCATGCAGATATATGTTGTAAGGCTGTTAAAAATATTTCATAGTGATTCAATCATGCAGATATATGTTCTAACGCTGTCAAAAAAAAATTCAAAGTCATTCAATCATGCTTATATTTGTTCTAAGGCTGTAAAAAAAATTAAATCTTGCATATATGTATTCTAAGGTTGTAAAAAAAAAAATCATAGTGATTCAATCACGCATATATGTGTCCTAGGGCTGTCAAAAGAATTTCATAGTTATTCAAATATATATATATATGTGTTCTAAGTTACTCAAAATTTTTTTATAGTGATTCAATCATGCATATATTTGTTATAATGTTGTGAATTTTTTTTTGTACTGATTCAATCATGCATATATGTGTTCTAAGGTTGTCAAAAAAAAATCATAGTGATTCAATCATGCATATATGTGTTCTAAGGTTGTCAACAAAAAATTATTGTGATTCAATCATGCATATATGTGTTCTAAGGCTATCAAAAAAATTTGATTATGATACAATCATGAATATATATGTTCTAAGGTTGTGAAAAATATTTCATTGTGATTCAACCATGGAGATATATGTTTTAATGTTGTAAAAAAAAATTATAGTGATTCAATCATGCATGTATGTGTTCTAAGGTTGTCAAAAAATTTTAATAGTGATTCAATCATGCATATATGTGTTCTAAGGCTGTTAAAAAAATTTCTTAGTGATTCAATTTTGAATATACGGGTTCTAAGCTTATATTCAATTTTGAATATACGGGTTCTATGCATATATGTGTTCTAAGGCTGTCAAAAGAAATTCAAAGTGATTCATTCATGCATATATGTGTTCTAACGCTGTCAAAACAATTTCATAGTGATTCAATCATTCATATATGTGTTTTAACCTTGTTAAAAAAAAAATCATAGTGATTCAATCATGCATATATATGTTCTAAGGCTATAAAAAAAATTCATAGTGATTCAATCATGCATATATGTGTTCTAAGGTTGCCAAAAAAAAATCATAGTGATTCAATCATGGATATATATGCTCTAAGGCTATAAAAAAAATCATGGTGATTCAATCATGCATATATGTGTTCTAAGAATGTCAAAAAAATCTAAATGATGCATATATGTGTTTTAAGGCTGTCAAAAATATTTTATTATTGTTCTACAACTGTCTAAGTAGGAAACTGTAACTTTTAATGCAGGTATATCATGAATCTATTATGTGACGCGGGTGTCAAGTGTCAGTCTATAGCATAGTCAAAAGCAATCATAGCAGATGAATAAACCACATTATCAGTTAATACATTTCTAACATTTACACTTTTCAGGAATCAAATCTAGAAGGATT
This sequence comes from Nuphar pumila, assembly GCF_984573655.1. NCBI lineage: Eukaryota > Viridiplantae > Streptophyta > Magnoliopsida > Nymphaeales > Nymphaeaceae > Nuphar > Nuphar pumila. The sequence continues at coordinate 73,547,026 of NC_143259.1, read as the reverse complement.
CCAAAGTATAATCATGCTGAAAGAATATAAAATTGTATCCTTACCAATTCTATTCAACGTGATACCTAATTGTTCTAAAATTGTGTTTAATTTATCTTATCTCGCGGGTACACACGGGCCAAGGCAACCATCACAAAAGAGAATGGTCGGGGGTATATTATCCAAGGGTATTTTATTAACCCAAACGTTCTAACCGAGACTGAGTTTCCAAGGGAGCGATCAATAACCGAGGGAACCTCCCAAGGGTCAACACAAACAGGATGCATCCCTAACTTCTGCAGAAGACGTGGAACTACCACCTAGGTCACATAGGTGGTCGGGGTCCCTAACTCCGATAACGGGGGACCAACGAGCCGCTTCATGCTCGAAACCAAAACACAAGTCCTCAAAGTTTTGTACCACCTACCCTCTCCAAGGTAAGTCCAATAACTGAGTGGGTTAATTTCATTATTTAATTACATTTTTGAAGTACAGACATTTTTCAACTTTCTCCTACTACCGTAGTAGTAGATTTTCAACCTTAGTCATTTTTTTTCCAAGGTGTATATCCCAATTACCAAACTTTTCCATATGGATTTCATAACCCACTCAGAGTGCTCCGCTGCTTTTAAACCAGTCAAACACACCTCTGTTTAGTTTAAGTTTTCTTGACATACCTAATTTTTCATTGTACACAAATCATCAGACTCAAGTACCCCCATTGGTACCTATATGTTAGGTAAACTCCAAATGGTTCACTTGGAATCATACCATATAATCCCAATGGTGTTATAACTGGTTTATACCCGCATCGGTTTTATGCACAACAAACAAAATAACTTCAATGAAAAACTTAATCTGTCTTAAACAAACTGTTGCTGATCACTAAGTAACATATTGCAGCCCAATCATTGATAACAGTTACAGTAGATGTTGTTGAGCCGATTGCAGCCTAAACATTGATAACATAATCATGTATATATATATATATATTATTGTTCTTTTTTTTATAAAGAGGCCTATTCATTTAACATAAATTCATGGTATGTTTTAATAACTTAAACATACTCAATTCAGGTTCATGGTATGTTTTAATAACCTTAAACATACTCGATTCAGGCTAACATGAGGTACATACACATGCTATGTACTATTTAAATGAGACAAACACAAAAGATCAAATCACATGTATTTAACAGAAACATGTTAAGTTTTACTAATTTAAACTGACTCCAATTATGATAACAAGAGTTACATAAAGGATGCTATGTAATGTTAAATAAAACAAACTCCATGGATCTGCCAACAGGTATCTAACAGAAGCATGTTAAATTTTATTAACTTAAACAGACTTAATTTATGATTATAGAAGTTACATAAAGAATGCTATGAACTATTATAAAGAATGCTATGAACTATTAAATGAAACAAACTCAAGGATCGACTAACAGCGAAAAGAACAACCAATTCAGGGAGATTAACACGTTGAGTTTTACTAATTTAAATAGACTCAATTCAGCATGATAGAGATTACATAAACAATTCTATGAATCAGACACAAGAGATCGGCTAACAGACATTTAACATAAACACATCTTATGCATCTGAAAGAAACAAACAGTATCGACTAGTGTCTTTTGTCTAGTCACCCCCAATTCTAATTTTTTTTGTGTTCAACTCCAATAACTGAAACCTCCCAATCGAGGAGTGCTCATCCATCACAAATAAAAAAAACATGACCTAGTTTATGCAACACAGTCGAGAATCACTAGGTTATCCAACACTACAGCTGGAGACCACCAGATTTTGGGGTTCAGAGTCGAAAATCCCCAGATCTGGGGTTAGCCGATACTAAGAATCGAAAACCCCCAAATTCTTGGGGATACCCGATACTCAAAATCAGAAAACCCCCAAATCATACAGGTTTAGATTTTCAGAATGGGGTTAATCAAGAAGTTCACACAAAAAGAATTGCAGCTGCCGGAAACCTCCACTCACCTATCTGGGTTTCCCGACAGTCAAGACATCCATCATCATCTTGGAAACACACAAGAATCTGGGTTTCCCCTCGACTGACCCCAATCACCACCAGACTCAGTCCACACCCAAACAGAAAAAGAAACAGACCCTACCTTCTTCCGGCAACTAGAAGAGGAAATTGTTGATGATGCTGCACGAAGAGGGTCACCGATGATGGCGGCAGCAGATGGACGGGTGACTCACCGATGATGGAGCTCTTGCGTGCGCAAGAAAGCAGCAAGAATTCTTCAGACAACGAGAGAGTAGAATCAAGGTGATTCCCCCCCCCCCCCCCCCCTTCACTCTGTTTTAACAAGAAGACTCCCTCCTCCCCTCCGAAAGAGATGGAGGGAGTCAGTTACAAAACCGTGAAAAAAAATGGGGGAGTTGTGGTCAGTGGTTGCATATGCAGCCGCCTCCCCTCCTTGCCCTTGCCTGTTTTAAAAGAAATCGCAAACCCTCACTTAGGGTTTGCGGTTTCTTTAATACATACCATTTCCTTTTTAACGCACATCCTTTTTTTTTTCTTTTCATGTTTTTATTTTAACGCACATGTATGTGCGAAGTCGGATCGACCGACCCGTGATCCATACGCCATCTTGGTTCTTAGTTTTGTGCCTATCCGGACCCATCCGCAAATCTGAATCTTCTTCTACTTACACTAATATTTTAAAATTCCAGAGAAGGGTCCAACTTGAATAAGTATGGATCTGATTACTTTATCCTGGAGTTTACGTAATTATACTGGATACATAATCTGTTTTGTTCATAAACCATTTAAGTGATTTAGATGTAAGGGTCCGAAGTTTTCATCATACTCTGATTTGGAGCTATGGATCTAGGCCACTATTATGGATCCAAATATACAAAAAAAATCTAATTGGATCCTTGTCATATTTAAATCTCTAATGTCCAGGGTCCATATACAATAGTGTAGATCCGAATGTTGCATAGACTACCATGATTCCCCATAAGGTGTTATGAGTCTGATATAGAAATTTTCTAATTAAGAATCTGATTTTAAAACTTCGTGGATCCACACAATCCAACCAAGATCCAATATCACACTTGACCATGATACTAAGGATCAAATTACATAGATATGATGCATTTGACCGAGATCTTTTACCAAAATATCCAATTAAAACATTTGCATTCCATTAACTAAGATTCAAATGGAATATTAAAGATCCAAATAGGATATCCGAGATCCAAGTACGAATAAACAACAATAAAATATCCCTGTATCAGCTTAAAGACATAAATTTTAAGTTTATTTATTTGGTAAAATTCACGGGTATTACATATGTGTTCTAAGATTATAAAAAAAAATTCATTGTGATTCAATCATGCATATATATGTTCTAAGGTTGTCAAAAAAAATTTATAGTGATTCAATCATGCATATATTTGTTCTAAGGCTGTAAAAAAAATTTCATAGTGATTCAATCATGCATATATGTGTTTTAAGGCTATCAAAAAAATTTCCTAGTGTTTCAATCATGCATATATGTGTTCTAAGGTGGTCAAAAAAATTTCATAGTGACTAAATCATGCGTATATATGTTATAAGATTGTCAAAAAAAATTCATAGTGATTCAATCATGCATATATATGAGTGCTAAGGTTTAAAAAAAAAAATCATATTGACTCAATCATGCATATATGTGTGACAAGGCTGTCAAAAAAATTTCATAGTGATTCAATAATGCATATATGTGTTCTAAGGCTGTCAAAAAAAAATCATAGTGATTCACTCATGCATATATGTGTTCTAAGGTTGTCAAAAAAATTTCATAGTAACTCAATCATGCATATATGTTTTCTAAGGTATAAAAAAAAATCATAGTGATTCAATCATGCATATATGTGTGCTACGGTCGTCAAAAAAATTTCATAGTGATTTAATCTTTCATATATGTGTTCCAAAGTTGTTAAAAAAAATTCATAGTCATTTATTGATGCATATATGTGTTCTAGGGATGTTAAAAAAAAATCATAGTGATTCAATCTTGCATAAAGTGTTCTAAGGTTGTCAAAAAAAGTTAATAGTGATTCAATCATGCATACATGTGTTCTAAGGCTGTTAAAAAAAAATCATTGTGATTCAATCATGCAGATATGTGTTGTAAGTTACTCAAAAAAAAATTATAGTGATTCAATCATGCATATATGTGTTGTAATGGTGTCCCAAAAAAATTGTAGTGACTCAATCATCCATATGTGTGTTCTAAGGTTGTACAAAAAATTTCATGTTGATTAAATCTTGCATATATGTGTTCTATGATTGTTAAAAAAAAATCATAGTGATTCAATCATGCATATATGTGTTCTAAGGTTGTCAAAAAAAGTTTATAGTGATTCAATCATGCATATATGTGTTCTAAGGCTGTCAAAAAAAATCATAGTGATTCAATCTTGAATATATGTGTTCTAAGACTGTAAAAAAAAATTCATAGTGATTCAGTCATGCATATATGTGTTCTAAGGCTGTTAAAAATATTTCATAGTGATTCAATCATGCATATGTGTGTTCTAAAGCTGTCAAAAATTTTTGAATCATGCATATTTATGTTTTAAGGCTGTCAAAAACATTTCATTATGATTCAATCGTGCATATATGTGTTTTAAGGCTGTCAAAATTTTTTTATAGCGATTCAATCATGCAGATATATAATTTAAGTTACTCAAAAAAAATTATAGTGATTCAATCATGCATATATATGTTCTAATGTTGTCAAAAAAATTTGGTGGTGATTTAATCGTGTATCTTTGCGTACAAAGGTTGTCAAAAAAAATTGATAGTGATTCAATCATGTACAGATGTGCTCTAAGTTTGTTAAAAACATGTCATTGTGTTTCAATCATGCATATATGTGTTTTAAGGTTGTCAAAAAACATTCATAGTGATTCAATCACGCATATATATGTTTTAAGGTTGTCAAAAATTTCATAGTGATTCAATCATGCATGTATATGTTCTAAGGTTGTAAAAAAAATTTCAATCCTGCATATATGTGTTCTAAGGCTGTCAAACAAATTTCATAGTGATTCAATCATGCATATATGTGTTCTAAGGCTTTAAAAAAAATCATAGTGATTCAGTCTTACAGATTAGTGTTCGAAGTTACTCAAAAAAAATTATAGTGATTCAATCAGGCATATACGTGTTCTAATTTCAAAAAAAAATTATAGTGATTTAATTATGCATATATGTGTTCTAATTTCAAAAAACTTTTGTATTGATTCAATCATGCATATATGTGTTTTAAGGTTGTCAAAAAAAATCATAGTGATTCAATCTTGCATATATGTGTTGTAAGGCTGTCAAAAAAGTTTTATTATGGTTCAATCATGCATATATGTGTTCTAAGGATGTCAAAAAAAATTTATTGTGATTCAATCATAGATGTATAATTTCTAATTCTGTCAAAAAAATTTCATTGTGATTCAATCATGCATGTATGTCATAAAGCTGTCAAAAAAATTTCATAGTGATTCATTGATGTATATGTGTTCTAAGGTTGTCAAAAGAGTTCCATAGTAATCACGCATATATGTGTTCGAAGGCGGTAAAAAAAAAATCATAGTGGTTCACTCATGCATATATGTGTTCTAAGGCTATCAAAAAATTTTTGTAGTGATTCAATCATGCATATATGTGTTATATGGCTGTCAAAATAATTTCATAGTGATTCACTCACGCATATATGTGTTCTAAGGCTATCAAAAAAAAATCATAGTGAATCAATCAAGCATATATGTGTTATAACGTTGTCAAAAAAAATTCATAGTGATTCATTCATGTATATATGTGTTCTGAGAATGTCAAAAAAAAATTATGGTGATTCAATCTTGCATATATGTGTTCCAAGGTTGTTAAAAAAAATTCATAGTAATTCAATAATACATATATGTGTTCTAAGGCTGTCAATTTTTTTTCATAGTGATTCCATCATGGATATATGTGTTCTAAGGCTGCCAAAAAAAATTCATACTGACTTAATCTTGCATGCATGTGTTCTAAGGATGTCAAAAAAAATTCCTAGTGATTCATTCATGCATATATGTGTTCTAAGGCTGTCAAAAAAAAATCATATTTATTCAATCATGCATATTTGTGTTCAAATGCTATGAAAAAAAAATTTAGTGATTCAATCATCCATATATGTGTTATAAGGTTATCCAAAAAAATTTATACTGATTCAATCATGCAGATATGTGTTCTATGTTACTTAAAAAAATTTTATAGTGATTCAATCATGCATATATATGTTCTAATGCTGTCAAAAAAAATTGGAAGTGATTCAATCATGCATATATGTGTTCTAAGGTTGTCAAAAAAAAATTATAGTGATTCAATCATGAATACATGTGTTCTGAGGTTGTCAAAAAATTTCATAGTGATTTAATCATGCATATATGCGTTCTAAGACTGTCAAAACAAATTTATAGTATTTCAATCATGCATATATGCGTTCTAAGGCTGTAAAAAAAAATTCATAGTAATTCAATCATGCATATATATTTTCTAAGGATGTAAAAAAAGTTTTATTATGATTCTATCATGCATATATGTGTTCTAAGGCTGTCAAAAAAATTCATTGTGATTCAATCATGCATATGTGTTCTAAGGCTATCAACAAAATTTTATAGTGATTCAGTCATGCATATATATCTTCTAATGCATATATATCTTCTAAGGCTGTCAAAAAAATATTCATAGTGATTCAATCATCCATATAGGTGTTCTAAGGCTATCAAAAAAAATCCATAGTGATTCGATGATGGAGATATGTGTTCTAGGTTACTTGAAAAAAATTATAGTGATTCAATCAGGCATATATTTGTTCTCATGATATAAAAAAAAAAAATTTGTGATTCAATCATGTTTATATGTGTTCTAAGGTTATCAAAAAAAATCCATAGCGATTCAATCACACATATATGTGTTAAGGGCAGTCAAAAAAATTATTGTGATTCAATCATGCATAGATGTGTTCAAAGGCTATCAAAAAAATTTCATTATGACTCAATCATGCATATACGTGTTCTAAGGCTGTCAAAAAAATTTCATAGTGATTCAATCATGCTCATATGTTTTCTAAGGTTGTCAAACACAATTCAATCTTACATATATGTGTTTTAAGTCTGTCAACAAAATTCATAATGATTCAATCGTGCATATATGTGATCTAAGGCTGTCAAAAAAAATTTATAGTGATTCAATCATTGATATATGTGTTCTAATGCTGTAAAAAAAATTTGTAGTGATTCAATCATGCATATATGTGTTCTAATAATGTGAAGAAAATTTGTAGTGATTCAATCATGCATATATGTGTTGTAAGTTTGTCAAAAAAAATTCATTATGATTCAATCAGGCATATATATGTTGTAAGGTTGTCAAAAAAAAATTATTGTGATTCAATCATGCTTATATATGTTGTAAGGCTGTCAAAAAAATTCTTTGTGATTCAAGCAAGCAAATATATGTATTAAGGCTGTCAAAAGAACTTCATAATTATTCAATCTTGCATATATGTGTCCTAAGCCTGTCAAAAAAATTTCATAGTGATTCAATCGTGCATATATGTGTCCTAAAGTTGTCAAAAAAAATTCATAGTGATTCAATCAAGTATATATGTGTTCTAAGACTGTAAAAAAAACTTCATAGTGATTCAATCAAGCATATATGTGTTCTAAAGCTGTCCAAAAAATTTCATAGTGATTCACCCATGTATATATATGTTCTAAGGCTACCAAAAAAATGTTATAGTGACTCAATCATGCATATATATGTTCTAACATTGTCAAAAAAAATTCACAGCGATTCAATCGAGCATATATGTGTTCTAAGAATGTCAAAAAAAATTCATGGTGATTCAATCATATATATATGTGTTTTAAGGTTTTTAAACAAAAATCATACTGATTCAATCATGCATATATATGTTCTTAGGCGGTCAAGTTTTTTTTATAGTGATTCAATCATGCATATATGGGTTCTAAGGCTATCAAAAGAAGTTCATAGTGATTCAATCTTGCGTATATGTATTATAAGGCTGTCAAAAAAAAATTATAGTTATTCAATCACGCATATATGTGTTCTAAGGCTGTAAAAAAAAATTTATAGCGATTCAATCTTGTATATATGTGTTCTGAGGCTGTCAAAAAAATTTCTTAGTGATTTGATCACGCATATATGTGTTCTAAACTACAAAAAAAAAATCGTAGTGATTCACCCACGCATATATGTGTTCTAAGGCTATCAAAAAAATGTCATAGTGATTCAATCAAGCACATATGTGTTCTAAGCCTGTAAAAAAAAAAATCATAGTGATTTAATCATGCATATATGTGTTCTAAGGCTGTAAAAAAAAATTCATAGTCATTCACTCATGTATATATGTGTTCTAAGGCTATAAAAAAAAATTCATAGTGACTCATTCATGCATATATGTGTTCTACCATTGTAAAAAAAAATCATATTGATTCAATCAAGCATATATGTGTTCTAAGAATGTCAAAAAAAATTCATGGCGATTCAATCTTGCATATATGTGTTCTAAGGCTGTCAAAAAAAATTCATATTGATTCAATCTTGCACATATGTGTTCTAAGGCTGTCAAAAAAAATTCATATTGATATAATCATGCATATATGTGTTCCAAGGCTATAAAAAAAATCATAGGGATTCAATCCTGCAGATATGTGTTCCAAGTTACCCAAAAAAAATTTAAAGTCTTTCAATCATGGATATATGTTTTCTAATGTTGTGAAAAGACATTTATAGTGATTCAATCATCCATATATGTGTGCTAAGGTTGTCCAAAAAATTTCCTAGTGATTCAGTCATGAAAATATGTGTTCTATGGCTGTCCAAAAAATTTCATAGTGATTCAATCACACATATATGTGTTTAAAGGCTATCAAATTTTTTTTATAGTGATTCAATCATGCAGATATGCATTCTAAGTTACTAAAAAAGAATTTATAGTTTTTCAATCATGCATATATCTGTTCTAATGATGTCAAAAAAAAATTCATAGTGATTCAATCATGCATATATGTGTTCAAAGGTTGTAAAAAAAAATGCATAGTGATTCAATCATGCACATATGTGTTCTAAGGCTGTCAAAAAAAATTTGTAGTGATTCAATCTTGTATATATGTGTTATAAGGCTGTCAAAAAAAATTCATAGTGATTTAATCAAGCATACATGTGTTCTGAAGCTGTCAAAAAAAAATTATAGTGATTCACCCATGCATATATGTGTTCTATGGCTATCAAAAAAATGTCACAGTGACTCAATCATGCATATATATGTTCTAACATTGTCAAAAAAAATTCACAGCGATTCAATCGAGCATATACGTGTTCTAAGAATGTCAAAAAAAATTCTTGGTGATTCAATCTTACATATATGTGTTCTAAGGTTGTTAAAAAAATTTCATAGTGATTCAATCATGCATATTTGTGTTCTTAGGTGGTCAAATTTTTTTTATAGTGATTCAATCAAGCATATATGTGTTCTAAGGTTGTCCAAAAAAAATCATAGTCATTCAATCTTGCGTATATGTGTTCTAAGGCTGTCAAAAATATATTCAATCATGCATATATGTATTCTAAGGTTGTCAAAAACATTCATAGTGATTAAATCATGCAAATATGTGTTCTAAGTTACTGAAAAAAAATTATAGTTATTCAATCATGCGTATATGTGTTCTAATGCTGTGAAAAAAATATTTTTGTGATTCAATCATCCATATATGTGTTCTAGGGCTGTTTAAAAAATTTCATAGTGACTCAATCATGAATATATGTGTTTTAACGCTGTCAAATATTTTTTATAGTGATTCAATCGTGCGGATATGTGTTTTATGTTACTCAAAAAAAATTATAGTGATTCAACCATGCATATATATGTTGTAACGCTTTCAAAAAAATTTGGTAGTGATTCAATCATGCATATATGTGTTCTGAGGTTGTCAAAAAAAATCATAGTGATTCAATCATGCATATATGTGTTCTAAGGTTGTCTAAAAAAATTCATAGTGATTCAAATATTCATATAAGTGGTCTAAGGTTGTCAAACAAATTTCATAGTGATTCAATCATGCATATATGTGTTCTAAGGCTGTCAAAAAAAATTCAATCATGCATATACGTGTTTTAAGGCTATCAAATAAATTTCATAGTGATTCAATCATGCATATATGTGTTCTAAGACTGTCAAATTTTTTTTATAGTGATTGAGTCATGCAGATAAGTGTTCTAAGTTACTCAAAAAAAATTTAGAGTTTTTCAATCATGCATATATGTGTTCTATGTTTCTCAATTTTTTTTTATAGTGATTCACTCATTAATATATGTGTTCTAATGCTGTTAAAAAAATTTGGTAGTGCTTCAATAGTTCATATATGTGTGCTAAGGTTGCGAAAAAAAATTCATAGTGATTCAATCATGCATATATGTGTTCTAAGGCTGCGAAAAAAAATTTATTGTGATTCAATAATGCATAGATACATTCTAAGGCTGTCAAAACAATTTCATAGTGATTCAATGATGCGTATATGTGTTCTAAGGCTGCAAAAAAAATCCATAGTGATTCAATCACGAATATATGTGTTTAAGGCAGTCAAAAAAATTTATTGTGATTCAATCATGCATAGATATGTTCTAAGGCTGTTAAAAAAAATCATAGTGATTGAATCATGCTTATATGTTTTCTAAGGCTGTCAAACACATTTCAATCTTACATATATGTTTTCTAAGGCTGTCAAAAAATTAATAGTGACTCAATCATGCATATATATGTTCTAAGGCTGTAAAAAAAAATTATAGTGATTCAATCCTGCATATATGTTTTCTAATCCTGTCAAACAAAATTCATAATGATTCAATCATGCATATATGTGTTCTAAGGCTGTCAAAACAAAATCATAATGATTCAATCATATATATGTGACCTAAGGCTGTCAAAAAAAAAGCATTGTGATTAAAAAATTCATATATGTGTTCTAATGCTGTCAACAAAATTTTATATTGATTCAATCTTGCATATATGTGTTGTAAGTTTGTCAAAAAAAATTCATTATGGTTTAATCATGCATATATATATGTTGTAAGCTTGCCAAAAAAAATTTATTGTGATTCAATCATGCATATATATGTTCTAAGGCTGTCAAAAAAAAATCTTTGTGATTCAAGCAAGCAAATATATGTTCTAAGGCTGTAAAAACAAATTCATAGTGATACAATCTTGCATATATGTATCCTATGTCTGTCTACTAAATTTCATAGTGATTCAATGATGCATATATTAGTCCTAAGGTTGTCAAAAAAAATCATAGTGATTAAATCATGTATATATGTGTTCTAAGGCAGTAAAAAAAATTTCATAGTGATTCAATCAAGCATATATGTGTTCAAAAGCTGTCAAAAAAATTTCATAGTGATTCACCCATGCATATATGTGTTGTAGGGATATCAAAAAAAATGTCATAGTGACTCAATCATGCATATATATGTTCTAACATTGTCAAAAAAATTTAACAGTGAATCAATCGAGCATATATGTGTTTAAAGAATGTCGAAAAAAATTCATGGAGATTCAATCTTACCTATATGTTTTCTAAGGTTGTTAAAAATATTTCATAGTGATTTAATCAAGCATATATATGTTCTAAACTGTCAAAAAAAAATCATAGTGATTCACCTATGTATTATTGTGTTCTAAGGCTATAAAAACAATCATGCATATATGTGTTCTAACATTGTCAAAAAAAATTCACAGCGATTCAATCAAGCATATATGTGTTCTAAGAATCTAAAAAAAAATCATGGTGATTCAATCTTACATATATGTGTTCTAAGGTTGTTAAAAAAATATCATAGTGATTCAATCATGCATATATGGGTTCTTATGTTGTCAAAAAAAATCATAGTGTATCAATCATGCATATATGTGTTCGAAGGATATCAAAAAATGTTCATACTGATTCGATCATGCATATATGTGTTCTAAGGCTGTCAAAAAAAATTTAATCTTGCATCTACATGTTTTAAGCCTGTCAAATAAATTTTATAGTAATTTAATCACGCATATATGTGTTCCAAGGCTGTCAAAAACATTTATAGTGATTTAATCATGGAGATAAGTGTTCTAAGTAAATGAAAACAAATATTATAGTGATTCAATCATGCATATATGTGTTCTAAGGCTATCAAAATTTTTTTACGATGATTCAATCATGCAGATTTGTGTTCTAAGTTACTCAATTTTTTTTATAGTGATTCAATCATGCATATATGTGTTCTAATGTTGTCAAAAAAAATTGGTAGCACTTCAAACATATATATATGTGTTCTAAGATTGTGAAAAAATTTCATAGTGAATCAATAATGCATATATGTGTTATAAGACTGCCAATTTTTTTTTATTGTGATTCAATCATGCATAGATACGTTCTAAGGCTGTCAAAAGAATTTCATAGTGATTCAATGAGGCATATATGTGTTTTAAGGCTGTCAAAAAAAATTTATAGTGATTCAATCATGCATATATGTGTTCTAAGGATGTCAAAAAAATTTAATCTTGCATATATGTGTTCTAAGGCTGTCAAACAAATTTCCTATTGATTTAATCATGCATATATGTGTTCTAAGGCTGTAAAAAAGATTTCATAGTGATTAAATCATACATATATGTGTTCTAATGGTTTAAAAAAAAATTTGTAGTGATTTAATCATGCATATATGTGTTCTAATGCTGTAAAAAAAATTTGTAGTGATTCAATCATGCATATATGTGTTGTAAGGCTGTCAACAAAATTTCATTGTGATTCAAGCATGCATATGTATGTTCTAAGGCTGTCAAAAAAATTTCATTGTGATTCAATCACGCATATATATGTGCTAAGGAGGTCAAAAAAATTTCATAGTGATTCTCTCATTCATATATGTGTTCTAAGGCTATAAAAAAAATTTGATAGTGACTCTATCATGTGAATATGTGTTCTAACATTGACAAAAAAAAATCATATTGATTCAATCAAGCATATTTGTGATCTAAGAATGTCAAAAAATATTCATGGTGATTCAATATTGCATATATGTGGTCTAAGGTTGTAAAAAAAAATTCATAGTGATTCAATCATGTGTATATGTGTACTAAGGCTGTCAAAAAAATTTCATAGTGATTTAATCTTGCATATATGTGTTCTAAGGCTGTCAAAAAAATTTCATAGTGATATAATCATGCATATATGTGTTCTAAGGCTATAAAAAAAATGATAGTGATTCAATCCTGCAGATATGTGTTCTAAGTTACCCAAAAAAAAATTATAGTGATTCAATCATGCATATATGTGTTCTAATGCTGTGAAAAAAAAATTATAGTGATTCAATCATCCATTTATCTGTTTTATGGTTGACCAAAAAATTTCATTGTGATTCTGTCAAGCAAATATGTGTTCTAAGGCAGTAAAAAAAAATCATTGTGATTTAATCATGCATATATGTGCTTTAAGGCTGTCAAAATTTTTTTATAGCGACTAAATCATGCAGAAATGGGTTCTAAGTTACTCAAAAAAAATTTATAGTTATTCAATCATGCCTATATATGTTCTAATGCTGTGAAAAAAAAATGGTATGACACAATCATGCACATATGTGTTCTAAGGTTGTCAAAAAAAATGCATACTGATTCAATCATGCATATATGTGTTCTAAGGCTGTCAAATTTTTTTTATTGTAATTCAATGATGTATAGATGTGTTCTATGGCTGTTAAAAAAATCATTGTGATTCAATCATTCATATATGTGTTCTAAGGCTGTCAAAAAAAATTCATAGTGAATGAATCATGTATATAAGTGTTCAAAGGCTATCAAATTTTTTTTATAGTGATTCACTCATGCATATATGTGCTCTAAGGCTGGCAAAAAAAATTCATAGTGACTCAATCATGCATATATGTGTTCTAACATTGTAAAAAAAATTCATTGTGATTTAATCATGCATATATGTGTTCAAAGAATGTCAAAAAAAAATCATGGTGATTCAATCTTGGATATTTATGATCTAAGGTTGTTAAAAATATTTCATAGTGATTCAATCATGCATATACGTATTTTAACGCTGTCAAATTTTTTTTATAGTGATTCAATCACGCATATATATGTTCTAAGAAAGTCAAAAAGATTTCATAGTGATTCAATCTTGCATATATGTGTTCTAAGGCTGTAAAAAAAAAATCATAGTGATTCAATCATTCATATATGTGTTCTAAGGCTGTCAAAAAAATTTGATTGTGATTCAATCATGCATATATATGTTCTGAGGATGTCAAAAAAATTTCATTGTGATTCAATCATGCAAATATATGTAATAAGGCTGTCAAAAAATTTTTATTGTGATTCAATCTTGCATGTTTGTGTCCTAAGCCTATCAAAAAAAATTCATAGTGATTCAATCATGCATATATGTGTCCTAAGTTTGTGAAAAAAAATTCATAGTGATTCAATCCTGCATATATGTTCTTATGCTGTGAAAAAAATTTCATAGTGATTCAGTCATGCATATATGTGTTCTAAGGTTGTAAACAAAATTTATTAGTGATTCTATCTTATATATATGTGTTCTAAGGCTGTCAAAAAAAAATCATAGTGAGTCACTCATGCATGTATGTGTTCTGAGGCTATCAAAATTTTTTTATAGTGACTCAATTATGCATTTATGTGTTCTAACGTTGTAAAAAAAAATCATATTGATTCAATAAAGCATATATGTGTTCTAAGGATGTAAAAAAAAAATTATGGTAATTCAATCTTGCGTATATGTGTTTTAAGGTTGTGAAAAAAAATTCGTAGTGATTCAATCATGCATATATATGTTCTAAGGCTGTAAAAAAAAAATTCATAGTGATTCAATCTTGCATATGTGTGTTCTAAGGCTGTCAAAACAAATTCATAATGATTCAGTCATGCATATATGTGTTCTAAGGTTGTAAAAAAAAATTAATAGTGATTAAATCATATAGATATGTGCTCTAAGTTACACAAATTTTTTTTATAGTGATTCAATCAAGCATATATGTGTTCTAATGTTGTGAACAAAAAAATTAGTGATTCAATCATCCATTTATATGTTCAAAGGTTGTCCAAAAAATTTCATACTGATTCAGTCATGCAAATATGTGTTCTAAAGGTGTCAAAAAAATTTTATAGTGATTCAGTCATGTATATATGTGGTCTTAAGGCTGTTACAAAAATTTTTATAGTGATTCAATCATGTAGATATGTGTTCTAAGTCACTCAAAAAACATTTATAGTGATTAAATCATGGATGTATGTGTTCTAAGCTTGTTAAAAAAAACACAATCATACATGTACGGGTTCTAAGGCTGTCAAAAAAAATTATTATGACTCAATCTTGCATATAAGTGTTCCAAGGCTGTCAATTTTTTTTTAATTGATTTAATCTTGCATATATGTGTTCTAAGTCTGTCAAATAAATTTCATAGTTATTCAATCATGCATATATGTGTTCTAATGGTATAAAAAAATTTTGTAGTGATTCAATCATGCATATATCTGTTGTAAGGATGTCAAACAAATTTCATTGAGATTCAATCATGCATATATATGTTATAAAGCTATCAAAAAACTTCATTGTGATTCAACCACGCATATATATGTTCAAAGGTTGTCAAAAAAAAATTGTGATTCAATCATGCATATATGTGTCCTAAGCCTGGCAAATTTTTTTTACAGTGATTCAATCATACATATATATGTAATAAGCCTGGCAAAAAAATCATAGTTATTCAATCACGCATATATGTGTTCTAACGCAATAAAAAAAATTTCATAGTGATTCAATCATGCATATATGTGTTCAAAGAATGTCAAAAAAATTTCAGAGTGATTCACTCATGCATATATATGTTCTAAGGCTGTCAAAAAAATTTCATAGTGATTGAATCACGCATATATGTGTTCTAACATTATAAAAAAAAATCATTGTGATTCAATCATGCATATATGTGTTCTAAGAATGTCAAAAAACTTCATGGTAATTCAATCTTGCATATTTATGTTCTAAGGTTTTTAAAAAAAATCATAGTTATTCAATCATGCTTATATGTGTTCTAAGGCTATCAAAATTTTTTTTATACTGATTCAATCATGCATATATGTGTTCTAAGGCTGTCAAAAAAATGTCATAGTGACTCAATCTTGCATATATGTGTTGTAAGGGTGCCAAAAAAATTTGATAGTGATTCAATCGTGCATATATGTGTTCTGAGGTTGTCAAAAAAAATTCATAGTGATTCAATCATGCATATATTTGTTCTAAGGTTGTAAAAAAACATTCATAGTGATTTTAATAATGCATATATGTGGTCTAAGGCTGTCAAAAAAGTTTCATAGTGATTTAATCATGCAGAAATGGGTTCTAAGTTACTCAAAAAAAATTTATTGTGATTCAATCATACATATATATGTTCTAATGCTATGAATAAAAAAATATAGCGATTTAATCATCCATATTTGTGTTCTAAGGTTGTCTAAAAAATTTCATTGTAATTTTGTCATGCAAATATCTGTTCTAAGGCTATCCAAAAAAATTCATAGTATTTCTATCATGTATATATGTGCATTTAATACTGTCAAAATTTTTTTATAGTGATAAAATCATGTCGATATGTGTTCTAAGTTTCTCAAAAAAAATTATAGGTATTCAATCATTCATATATATGTTCTAATGCTCTAAAAAAAAAATGGTAGTGATTCAGCCTTGCATGTATGTGTTCTAAGGTTGTTAAAAAAAATTCATAGTGATTCAATCATGCATATATGTGTTCTAAGGCTGTCAAATTTTTTTTATTATGATTTAAACATTTATAGCTATGCTCCACAATCATGCATATATGTGTTCTATGGTTGTCAACAAAAATTTATAGAGATATATACATGCATATATGAATTTTAATGTTGCCAAACAAATTTCATAGTGATTTAATCACGAATATATGTGTTCTAAGAATGTCAAAAAAAATTCATGGTGATTCAATCTTGGATATTTATGATCTAAGGTTGTTAAAAATATTTCATAGTGATTCAATCATGCATATACGTGTTTTAAGGCTGTCAAATTTTTTTTATAGTGATTCAATCATGCATATATATGTACTAAGACAGTAAAAAAAAATCATAGTTATTCAATCATGCATATATGTGTTCTAAGAATGTCAAAAAAAATCCATGGTGATTCAATCTTGAATATTTATCATCTAAGTTTGTTAAAAATATTTCATAGTGATTCAATCATGCATATATGTGTTTTAAGGATGTCAACATTTTCTTTTAGTGATTCAATCACGCATATATGTGTACTAAGACAGTAAAAAAAAATTATAGTGATTCAATCTTGCATATATGTGTTCTAAGGCTGTCAAAAAAAATTTGTAGTGGTTCAATCACGCATATATGTGTTCTAAGGCTGTCAAAAAAATTCATTGTGATTCAATCTTGCATATATATGTTCTAAGGCTGTCAAAAAAATATCATGGTGATTCAATCTTGCATATTTGTGTCCTAAGTCGGTCAAAAAAAAATCATAGTGATTCAATCATGCATATATGTGTTCTAAGGCTGTCAAAAAAATTTCATAGTGATTCAATCATGCATGTATGTGTTCTAAGGCTATCAAAAAAAATTTATAGTGACTCAATCATGCATATATGTGTTCTATTGTTGTAAAAACAAATTCATATTGATTCAATCAAGCATATATGTGTTCTAAGAATGTAAAAAGAAAATCATGGTGATTCAATCTTGCGTATATGTGTTCTAAAATTGTTACAAAAGAAAATCATGGTGATTCATTCATGCATATATATGTTATAAGGCTGTAAAAAAAAAATTCATAGTGATTCAGTCTTGCATATATGTGTACTAAGGCTATCAAAACAAATTCATAATGACTCAGTCATGCATATATGTGTTCTTAGGCTGTAAAAAAAAATTAATAGTGATTAAATCATGTAGATATGTGTTCTAAGTTAGTCAATTTTTTTTTAAAGTGATTCAATCATGGATATGTGTGTTCTAATGCTGTGCAAAAAAAAAATAGTGATTGAATCATCGATATATATGTTCTAAGGTTGTCCAAAAAATTTCATAGTGATTCAGTCATGTAAATGTGTTCTAAGGCTGTCAAAAAAATTTTATTGTGATTCAATCATGTATATATGTGGTTTTAAGGCTGTGTCAAAAAAAATTTAAAGTGATTCAATCATGTAGATATGTGTTCTAAGTTAGTCAAAAAAAATTTATAGTGATTAAATTTTGCTTTTATGTGTTCTAGGATTGTTAAAAAAAATTAAAAGTGATTCAGTCATATATATACGGGTTCTAAGGCTGTCAAAAAAAATTATTCTGACTCAATCTTGCATATATGTGTTCTAAGGCTGTCCAAATTTTTTTAAATTGATTCAATCTTGCATATATGTGTTCTAAGTCTGTCAAAAAAAATTCATAGTGATTCAATTATGCATATATGTGTTCTATTGCTATAAAAAGAATTTGTAGTGATTCAATCACACTTATATGCGTTCTAAGGTTGTCAAAATTTTTTTATAGTGATTCAATCATGCATATATGTGCTCTAAGGCTGTCAAGAAAATGTCATAGTGATTCAATCTTGCATATATGTGTTCTAAGGCTGCCAAAAAAAAATGATTGTGATTCAATCATTCATGTATGTGTTCTAAGGTTGTCAGAAAAAATTCATAGTGATTCAATCATTTATATATGTGTTCTGAGGCTGTCAAAAGCAATTCATAGTGATTCAATCGTGTATATATGCGTTCTAAGGCTGTCAAAAAAATTCCATAGTGAATCAATCATGCATATATATGTTCAAAGGCTGTCAAAAGTTTTTTTTATACAGATTCAATCCTGCATATATTTTTTATAAGGTTGTCAAAAAAATTTCATAGTGATTCAATTTTGCATATATGTGTGTTATGGCTATAAAAACTTTTATAGTGATTTAATCAAATATATATGTGTTCTATGGCTGTCAAAAAAAATTTATAGTAATTCGATCATGCATATATGTGTTCTAAGGCTGTAAAAAAAAAATCATGGTGATTCAATCATGCATTTATGTGTTCTAACATTGTCAAAAAAAATTCATAGTGCTTCATTCAAGCAGATATGTGTTCTATGGCTATAAAAAAAAATTCAAAGTTTTTCAAACATCTAGATATTTGTTCTAAGGTTGTCAAAAATTTGTATTAATTAAATCATGCATATTTGTGTTCTAAGGATGTCAAAAAAATTTCATAGTGATTCAATCATGCATATATATGTTCTATGGTTGTCAAACAAATTTCATTGTGATTCAATCATTCATATATGTGTTCTAAGTCTATCAAAAAAATTTCAAAGTGATTCAATCCTACATATATGTGTTCTAAGGCTGTCAAAAAAAATCATAGTGACTCAATCATGCAGATAATGATTCTAAGGTTGTCAAAACAAAATTATAGTGATTCAATCATGCATATATGTGTTCTGATGTTGTCAAATTTTTTTTATAGACATTCAATCATGCATATATGTGTTCTAAGGCCGTTAAAAAAATTTCATAGTCATTAAGTTTTGCAGATATGTGTTCTAAGGATATCAAAAAAAATTTATAGTGATTCAATAATGCATATATGTGTTCTAAGGTGGTAAACAAAAATCATACTGATTCAATCATGCATATATGTAGTCTAATGCTATAAAAAAAAAATCATAGTGATGCAATCATGCATATATGTGTTCTATGGCTGCAAAAAAAATTCATAGTAATTCAAACAAGCGTATATGTGTTCTAAGGCTGTAGAAAAAAATCATTGTGATTTAATTAGGCATATATGTGTTTTATGGTTGTCAAAAAATTTTCATAGTGATTCAATCATGCATATATCTGTTGTAAGGCAGTCAAAAAAAATTAATAGTAATTCAATCATCCATATATGTGTTGTAAGGCTGAGAAAAAAATTTCACAGTGATTCAATCATGGATATATATGCTCTAAGGTTGTCAAAAAAATTTCATGGTGATTCAATCAAGCAGATATGTGTTCTATGGCTATAAAAAAAAATCACTGTTATTCAAACATGTAGGTATTCGTTATAAGGTTGTCAAAAATTTGTATTGATTAAATCATGCATATATGTGATATAAGGCTGATAAAAAAATCTCATAGTGATTCAATAATGCATATATGTGTTCTATGGTTGTCAAAAAAAAATCATTGTGATTCAATCATGCATATATATGTTCTAAGAATATCAAATAAACTTCAAAGTGATTCAATCCTATATATATGTGTTCTAAGGTTGTCAAAAAAAAATCATAGTGATTCAATCATGCAGATAATGATTCTAAGGTTGTTAAAAAAAAATTATAGTGATTCAATCATGCATATATGTGTTCTGATGTTGTCAATCTTTTTTTATAGACATTTAATCATGCATATATGTGTTCTAAGCCCGTTAAAAAATTTAATAGTCATTTAATTTTGCAGATATGTGTTCTAAGGTTATCAAAAAATTTTTATATTGATTCAATAATGCATATATGTGTTCTAAGGTGGTAAAAAAAAAATTATACTGATTCAATCATGCATATATGTGGTCTAATGCTGTAAAATAAAATTCATAGTGATGCAATCATGCATATATGTGTTCTATGGCTGCCAAAAAAAAATCATAGTAATTCAAACAAGCGTATATGTGTTCTAAGGCTGTAGAAAAAAATCATTGTGATTTAATTAGGCATATATGTGTTGTAAGGCAGTCAAAAAAAAATTATAGTAATTCAATCATCCTTATATGTGTTATAAGGCTGAGAAAAAAATTTCACAGCGATTCAATCATGGATATATATGCTCTAAGGTTGTCAAAAAAAATTCATGGTGATTCAATCAAGCAGATATGTGTTCTATGGCTATCAAAAAGAATTCACAGATATTCAAACATGTTGGTATTTGTTATAAGGTTGTCAAAAATTTGTATTGATTAAATCACGCATATATGTGATCTAAGGCTGACAAAAAATCTCATAGTGATTCAATAATGTATATATGTGTTCTATGGTTGTCAAAAAAATTTCATTGTGATTTAATCATGCATATATGTGTTCTAAGTCTATCAAATAAATTTCAAAGTGATTCAATCCTACATATATGTGTTCTAAGGCTATCAAAAAAAATTCAAAGTGATTCAATCAATAATGATTCTAAGGTTGTCAAAAAAATTTATAGTGACTCAATCATGCATATATGTGTTCTGATGTCGTCAATTGTTTTTTATAGAGATTCAATCACGCATATATGTGTTCTAAGGATGTTAAAAAAATTTCATAGTCACTTAATCTTGCAAATATGTGTTCTAAGGTTGTCAATTTTTTTTTATAGTGATTAAATCATGCATATATGTGTTCTAAGGCTGTCAAAAAAAATTCATAGTGATTCAATCATGCATATATGTGGTCTAAGGCTGTCAAAAAAAATTCATAGTGATGCTGTCATGCATATATGTGTTCTATGGCTGCAAAAAAATTTCATAGTGATTCAAACAAGCGTATATGTGTTCTAAAAAAAAATTCATAGTTATTCAAACATGTAGATATTTGTTCTAAGGTTGTCAAAAATTTATATTGATTGAATCATGCACATATGTGATCTAAGGCTGTCAAAAAAATCTCATAGTGATTCAATCATGCATATATGTGTTCTATGGTTGTCAAAAAAATTTCATTGTGATTCAATCATGCATATATGTGTTCGAAGTCTGTCAAAAAAATTTCAAAGTGATTCAACCCTACTTATATGTGTTCTAAGGCTGTCAAAAAAAAATCATAGTGATTGAATCATGCAGATAATGATTCTAAGGTTGTATAAAAAAAATTATAGTGACTCAATCATGCATATATGTGTTCTGATGTTGTCAGAAAAATCCAGTAGTGGTTGTAACATGCATATATGTGTTCTACGGTTGTCAAAAAAAATTTGTATTTATTCAATCATGCATATTTTTGTTTTAAGGGGGTCAAAAAAATTTCATAGTGAATCAATCATGCATATACGTGTTCTAGGGCTGTAGAAAAAAAATTGTAGTGATTAAATCATGCGTATATGTGTTCTAAGGCTGTCCAAAAAAATTTATAGTGATTCAATCATGCATATATATGTTCTAAGGATGTCAAATTTTTTTTGTAGTGACTCAATCATGCATAGAGGTGTTCTATGTGTTCTAAGACTGTCAATTTTTTTTTAATCGATTCAATCATCCATATATATGTTCTAAGGTTGTCAAAAAAATCTCATTGTGAATGAATCTTGCATATATGTGTTCTAAGGCTGTAAAAAAAAATCATAGTGATTCAATCAAGCATATATGGGTTCTACGACTGCCAAAAAAACTTCATAGTGATTCAATCAAGCTTATTTGTGTTCTAAGGTTGTCAAAAAAAATTCATAGTGACTCAATCTTGCATATATGTGTTTTAATGACCTAAAAAAAAATTATAGTGATTCAATCACGCATAAATGTGTTCTATGGCTGTCAAAAAAATTCAGAGTGATTCAATCATGCATATGTGTTCTAAGGTTGTAAAAAATATATTGTGATTAAATCATGCTTATACGTATTCTAAGGGTGTCAAAAAAATTTCATAGTGATTCAATCATGGATATATGTGTTCGAAGGCTGTCAAGAAAAATTCACAGTGATTCAATCATGCATATATGTGTTCTAAGGTTGTAAAAAATTTCATAGTGATTTAAACATGCGTACATGCGTACATGCGTTCTAAGGCTATCAAAAAAATTATGTGTTCTAGGCTGTCAAAAAAAAAATCATAGTGATTCAATCATGCATATATGTGTTCTAAGGCTGTCAAAAAACATTCATAGTGAATAAATCATGCTTATATGTGTTCTAAGGGTGTCAAAAAAATTCATAGTGATTCAATCATGCATATATGCGTTCTAAGGCTATCAAGAAAATTTCGTAGTGATTCAATCATGCATATATATCAGTTCTAACGTTGTCAAAAAAAAATTATAGTGATTCAATCATGCATATATGTGTTCTAAGGGCATAAAAAAAACACATTATGATTCAATCATGCATATATGTGTCCTAAGGCTGTCAAAAAAAAATTATAGTGATTAAATCATGCTTATATGTGTTCTAAGGGTGTGAAAAAAATTACATAGTGATTTAATAATAAATATATGAGTTCTAAGGGTGCGAAAAAAATTTCATTGTGATTTAATCATAAATATATGTGTTCTAAGGCTGTCAAAAAAGTTTTGTATGGATTCAATCATGCATATATGTGTTCTAAGACTGTCAAAAAAATCTCATAGTGATTCAATCATGCATACATGTGTTCAATGGTTGTCAATTTTTTTTTAAAGTGATTCAATCATTCATATATGTCTTATAAGGTTGTCAAATGTTTTTTATAATGATTCAATCATGCATATATGTGTTCTAAGGTTGTCAAAAAAGTCCATAGTGATTCAATCATGCATATATGTGTTCTAAGGCTGTCAAAAAAAATTCATAGTGTTTCAATTCTGCATATATGTGTTCTAAGGCTAGCAAAAAATTTTTATAGGGATTCAATCAGGCATGTATGTGTTCTACAACTCTCAAAAAAGTTTCATAGTGATTGAATCATGCATATATGTATTCTAAGGTTGTGAAAAAAAAATTTAACTGATTCAATGATGCATACATGTGTTGTGATGTTGTCAAAAAAAATTTATAGAGATTCAATCATGCATATATGTATTCTAAGGCTGTCAAAAAAATTCTATAGTGATTAAATCATGCTGATATATGTTCTAAGGTTGTCAAAAAAAAATTATAGTTATTTAATCCTACATATATGTATTCAAATGCTCTAAAAAAAATTAAAGAATAATCACGCATATATGTGTTCTAAGGTCGCAAAAATAATTCATATTGATTCAACCATGCATATATATGTTCTAAGGTTGTCAAAGAAATTTCAGAGTGATTGAATAATGCATATATGTGTTCAAAGGCTATAAAAAAAATTCATAGTGATTAAATCAAGCTTATAAGTGTTCTAAGGATGTAAAAAAAAATCATAGTCATTTATCATGCATATATGTGTTCTAAGGCTGTCAAAACAATTTTATAGTGATTAAAAATCATGCATATATGTGTTCTAAGGGGGTCAAAAAAAGTTCATAGTGATTAAATCATGCATATATGTGCTATAAGGCTGTAAAAAAACTTTCATAGTGATTACATTCTGTATAGATATGTTCTACGGCTATAAAAAATTCATAGTGATTCAATAATCAGTATATGTGTTCTAAGGCTGAAAAAAAAATCATAGTGATTCAATCATGCATATATGTGTTCTAAGGCAGTAAAAAAAATTCATAGTGATTCAATCTTATAGATATGTGTTCTACGGTTATCAAAAAAAAATCATAGTGATTAAATTAAGCTTATTTGTGTTCTATGGGTGTCAAAAAAAAATCATAGTAATTAAATCAGGCATATATGTGTTCCAAGGCTCTCAAAAAAAAAATTAGTGATTCAATCATGCATATATTTGTTCCAGTCATTCATATAAGTGTTCTAAGTTTGTGAAAAAAAAATTATAGTGATTCAATCATGAATATATGTGTTCTAAGGCAATAAAAAAAATTATATTGATTAAATGAGGCATATATGTGTTCTAAGGCTGCCAAAAAAAACTCATAGTGATTTAATCTACATAAATGTGTTCTAAGGCTGTTAAAAAAATTCCATAGAGATTCAATCATGCATATATGTGTTCTATGGTTTTTAAGAAAAGTTCATAGTGATCCAATCATTCATATATGTTTTCTAAGGCTGTCAAAAAAATTTCATAGTGATTCAATCATTCATATATGCGTTCTATGGCTGTCAAAAAAAATCCATAGTGATTCAATCATGCATATATGGGTCCTATGGCTGTCACAAAAAATTTATAGTGATTCAATCAAGCATATATGTGTTCTAAGTCTGTCAAAAAAAATTTATAGTGATTCAATCATGCAGATATGTGTTCTTAGCTTGTCAAAAAAAAATTATAGTGATTCAATCATGCATATGTGTTCTAAGGTTGTAAAAAAAATTCATAGTGATTAAATCATGCTTATATGTATTCTAAGGGTGTCAAAAAAATTTCATAGTGATTCAATCATGGATATATGTGTTCGAAGGCTGTCAAGAAAAATTCACAGTGATTCAATCATGCATATATGTGTTCTAAGGTTGTAAAAAATTTCATAGTGATTTAAACATGCGTACATGCGTTCTAAGGCTATCAAAAAAATTATGTGTTCTAGGCTGTCAAAAAAAAAATCATAGTGATTCAATCATGCATATATGTGTTCTAAGGCTGTCAAAAAACATTCATAGTGAATAAATCATGCTTATATGTGTTCTAAGGGTGTCAAAAAAATTCATAGTGATTCAATCATGCATATATGCGTTCTAAGGCTATCAAGAAAATTTCGTAGTGATTCAATCATGCATATATATCAGTTCTAACGTTGTCAAAAAAAAATTATAGTGATTCAATCATGCATATATGTGTTCTAAGGGCATAAAAAAAACACATTATGATTCAATCATGCATATATGTGTTCTAAGTCTGTCAAAAAAAATTTATAGTGATTAAATCATGCTTATATGTGTTCTAAGGGTGTGAAAAAAATTACATAGTGATTTAATCATAAATATATGTGTTCTAAGGGTGTGAAAAAAATTTCATAGTGATTTAATCATAAATATATGTGTTCTAAGGCTGTCAAAAAAGTTTTGTATGGATTCAATCATGCATATATGTGTTCTAAGACTGTCAAAAAAATCTCATAGTGATTCAATCATGCATACATGTGTTCAATGGTTGTCAATTTTTTTTTAAAGTAATTCAATCATTCATATATGTCTTATAAGGTTGTCATATTTTTTTTATAATGATTCAATCATGCATATATGTGTTCTAAGGTTGTCAAAAAAGTCCATAGTGATTCAATCATGCATATATGTGTTCTAAGGATGTCAAAAAAAATTCATAGTGTTTCAATTCTGCATATATGTGTTCTAAGGCTAGCAAAAAAAATTTATAGGGATTCAATCAGGCATGTATGTGTTCTACAACTCTCAAAAAAGTTTCATAGTGATTGAATCATGCATATATGTATTCTAAGGTTGTGAAAAAAAAATTTAACTGATTCAATGATGCATACATGTGTTGTGATGTTGTCAAAAAAAAATTATAGAGATTCAATCATGCATATATGTATTCTAAGGCTGTCAAAAAAATTCTATAGTGATTAAATCATGCTGATATATGTTCTAAGGTTGTCAAAAAAAAATTATAGTTATTTAATCTTGCATATATGTATTCAAATGCTCTAAAAAAAATTAAAGTGATTCAATCACGCATATATGTGTTCTAAGGTCGCAAAAATAATTCATATTGATTCAACCATGCATATATATGTTCTAAGGTTGTCAAAGAAATTTCAGAGTGATTGAATAATGCATATATGTGTTCAAAGGCTATAAAAAAAAATCATAGTGATTAAATCATGCTGATAAGTGTTCTAAGGCTGTAAAAAAAAATCATAGTGATTTATCATGCATATATGTGTTCTAAGGCTGCCAAAACAATTTTATAGTGATTAAAAATCATGCATATATGTGTTCTAAGGGGGTCAAAAAAAGTTCATAGTGATTAAATCATGCATATATGTGCTATAAGGCTGTCAAAAGACTTTCATAGTGATTACGTTCTGTATATATATGTTCTACGGCTATAAAAAATTCATAGTGATTCAATAATCAGTATATGTGTTCTAAGGCTGAAAAAAAAATCATAGTGATTCAATCATGCATGTATGTGTTCTAAAGCTGTAAAAAAAAATTCATAGTGATTCAATCTTATAGATTTGTGTTCTACGGTTATCAAAAAAAAATCATAGTGATTAAATTAAGCTTATTTGTGTTCTATGGGTGTCAAAAAGAATTCATAGTGATTAAATCAGGCATATATGTGTTCCAAGGCTCTCAGAAAAAAATTTAGTGATTCAATCACGCATATATTTGTTCCAATCATTCATATATGTGTTCTAAGTTTGTGAAAAAAAATTTATAGTGATTCAATCATGAATATATGTGTTCTAAGGCAATAAAAAAAATTATATTGATTAAATCAGGCATATATGTGTTCTAAGGCTGCCAAAAAGAACTCATAGTGATTTAATCTGCATAAATGTGTTCTAAGGCTGTTAAAAAAATTCCATAGAGATTCAATCATGCATATATGTGTTCTATGGTTTTTAAAAAAAGTTCATAGTGATCCAATCATTCATATATGTTTTCTAAGGCTGTCAAAAAAAATTCATAGTGATTCAATCATTCATATATGTGTTCTATGGCTGTCAAAAAAAATCCATAGTGATTCAATCATGCATATATGGGTCCTATGGCTGTCACAAAAAATTTATAGTGATTCAATCAAGCATATATGTGTTCTAAGTCTGT
Organism: Nuphar pumila; assembly: GCF_984573655.1. Classification (NCBI taxonomy): domain Eukaryota; kingdom Viridiplantae; phylum Streptophyta; class Magnoliopsida; order Nymphaeales; family Nymphaeaceae; genus Nuphar; species Nuphar pumila. The sequence continues at coordinate 73,519,386 of NC_143259.1, read as the reverse complement.
CAAAAAAAATTTATAGTGATTCAATCATGCAGATATGTGTTCTTAGCTTGTCAAAAAAAAATTATAGTGATTCAATCATGCATATGTGTTCTAAGGTTGTAAAAAAAATTCATAGTGATTAAATCATGCTTATATGTATTCTAAGGGTGTCAAAAAAATTTCATAGTGATTCAATCATGGATATATGTGTTCGAAGGCTGTCAAAAAAAATTCACAGTGATTCAATCATGCATATATGTGTTCTAAGGTTGTAAAAAAATTCATAGTGATTTAAACATGCGTACATGCGTTCTAAGGCTATCAAAAAAATTATGTGTTCTAGGCTGTCAAAAAAAAATCATAGTGATTTAATCATGCATATATGTGTTCTAAGGCTGTCAAAAAACATTCATAGCGAATAAATCATGCTTATATGTGTTCTAAAGGTGTCAAAAAAATTCATAGTGATTCAATCATGCATATATGCGTTCTAAGGCTATCAAGAAAATTTCGTAGTGATTCAATCATGCATATATATCAGTTCTAACGTTGTCAACAAAAATTTATAGTGATTCAAGCATGCATATATGTGTTCTAAGGGCATAAAAAAAACACATTATGATTCAATCATGCATATATGTGTTCTAAGGCTGTCAAAAAAAATGTATAGTGATTAAATCATGCTTATATGTGTTTTAAGGGTGTGAAAAAAATTACATAGTGATTTAATCATAAATATATGTGTTCTAAGGGTGTGAAAAAAATTTCATAGTGATTTAATCATAAATATATGTGTTCTAAGGCTGTCAAAAAAGTTTTGTATGGATTCAATCATGCATATATGTGTTCTAAGACTGTCAAAAAAATCTCATAGTCATTCAATCATGCATACATGTGTTTAATGGTTGTCAATTTTTTTTTAAAGTGATTCAATCATTCATATATGTCTTATAAGGTTGTCAAATTTTTTTTATAATGATTCAATCATGCATATATGTGTTCTAAGGTTGTCAAAAAAGTCCATATCGATTCAATTATGCATATATGTGTTCTAAGGCTGTCAAAAAAAATTCATAGTGTTTCAATTCTGCATATATGTGTTCTAAGGCTAGCAAAAAAATTTTATAGGGATTCAATCAAGCATGTATGTGTTCTACAACTCTCAAAAAAGTTTCATAGTGATTGAATGATGCATATATGTATTCTAAGGTTGTGAAAAAAAAATTTAAGTGATTCAATGATGCATACATGTGTTGTGATGTTGTCAAAAAAAATTTATAGAGATTCAATCATGCATATATGTATTCTAAGGCTGTCAAAAAAATTCTATAGTGATTAAATCATGCTGATATATGTTCTAAGGTTGTCAAAAAAAAATTATAGTTATTTAATCCTACATATATGTATTCAAATGCTCTAAAAAAAATTAAAGAATAATCACGCATATATGTGTTATAAGGTCGCAAAAAAAGTTCATATTGATTCAACCATGCATATATATGTTCTAAGGTTGTCAAAGAAATTTCAGAGTGATTGAATAATGCATATATGTGTTCAAAGGCTATAAAAAAAAATTCATAGTGATTAAATCAAGCTTATAAGTGTTCTAAGGATGTAAAAAAAAATCATAGTCATTTATCATGCATATATGTGTTCTAAGGCTGTCAAAACAATTTTATAGTGATTAAAAATCATGCATATATGTGTTCTAAGTGGGTCAAAAAAAGTTCATAGTGATTAAATCATGCATATATGTGCTATAAGGCTGTAAAAAAACTTTCATAGTGATTACATTCTGTATATATATGTTCTACGGCTATAAAAAATTCACAGTGATTCAATAATCAGTATATGTGTTCTAAGGCTGAAAAAAAAATCATAGTGATTCAATCATGCATATATGTGTTCTAAGGCAGTAAAAAAAAATTCATAGTGATTCAATCTTATAGATATGTGTTCTACGGTTATAAAAAAAAAATCATAGTGATTAAATTAAGCTTATTTGTGTTCTATGGGTGTCAAAAAAAATTCATAGTGATTAAATCAGGCATATATGTGTTCCAAGGCTCTCAAAAAAAAAATTAGTGATTCAATCATGCATATATTTGTTCCAATCATTCATATAAGTGTTCTAAGTTTGTGAAAAAAAAATTATAGTGATTCAATCATGAATATATGTGTTCTAAGGCAATAAAAAAAATTATATTGATTAAATCAGGCATATATGTGTTCTAAGGCTGCCAAAAAAAACTCATAGTGATTTAATCTACATAAATGTGTTCTAAGGCTGTTAAAAAAATTCCATAGAGATTCAATCATGCATATATGTGTTCTATGGTTTTTAAAAAAAGTTCATAGTGATCCAATCATTCATATATGTTTTCTAAGGCTGTCAAAAAAATTTCATAGTGATTCAATCATTCATATATGCGTTCTATGGCTGTCAAAAAAAATCCATAGTGATTCAATCATGCATATATGGGTCCTATGGCTGTCAAAAAAAATTTATAGTGATTCAATCAAGCATATATGTGTTTTAAGTCTGTCAAAAAAAAATTATAGTGATTCAATCATGCAGATATGTGTTCTTAGCTTGTCAAAAAAAAATTATAGTGATTCAATCATGCATATATGAGTTCTGATGATGTCAAATTTTTTTTTATAGAGATTCAATCAGACATATATGTGTTCTGAGGTTGTCAATTTTTTTTTTATAGAGACTCAATCAAGCCTATATGTGGGCTAAGGCTGTTAACAAATTTTTATAGTGATTCAATCACACTTATATGTGTTCTACGTCTGTCAAAAAAAAATCATAGTGATTCAATCATGCAGATATGTGTTCTAAGGTTGTCAAAAAAAAGCTATAGTGATTCAATCATGCAAATATGTTTTCTAAAGCTCTCACAAAAATTTGTAGTGATACAATCATGCATATATGTCTTCTAAGGCTGTCAAAAAATTTTCATAGTGATCAATCTTGCATATATGTGTGCTAAGCCTGTAAAAATTTTTTATAGAGATTCAGTCTTCCATATATGTGTTCTAAGGTTATAAAAAAAAAATCATAGTGATTCAAACATGCATATATGTGTTCCAAGGCTGTCAAAAAAAATTCATAGTGATTAAATCATGCTTATATGTGTTCTAAGGGTGTCATAAATAATTCATAGTGATTCAATCATGCATATATGTGTTCTAAGGTACTAAATAAAAATTGTACTGATTCAATCATGCATATATGTGTTCTAAGGCTATCAAAACAAAAAATTTGATTCAATCACGGATATATGTGTTCTAAGCCTGTCCAAAAAAATCCATAGTGATTCAATGAGGCATATATGTGTTCTATGGTTGCAAAAATAAATTATAGTGATTCAATCATGCATATATATGTTTTAAGGCTGTGAAAAAAATTTCATAGTGTTTCTATCATGCATATATGTGTTCAAAGACTATCAAAAAAAATTCATAGTGATAAAATCATGCTTATATGTGTTCTAAGGTTGTAAAAAAAACCATAGTGATTCAATCATGCATATATATGTTCTAAAGCTGTCAAAAAAGCTTCATTGTGATTAAATCATGCATATACTAAGGCAGTAAAAAAAAATCATAGAGATTTTGTCCTGCATATATGTGTTCTAAGGCTGTCAAAAAAATTTCATAGTGATTCCATCCTGTATATATGTGTTCTAAGGCTGTCAATAAAATTTCATAGTGATTCAATCTTGCATATATGTGTTTTAAGGTTGCAAAAAAAATTCATAGTGATCCAATTATGCATATATGTGTTCTAAGCGTGTCAAGAAAAATTCATTGTGATTCAATCATGCATATATATGTTTTAAGGCTGTCAAAAAAATTCATAGAGATACAATCTTGCAGATATGTGTTCTATGGTTGTCAAAAAAGATTCATAGTGATTAAATCAAGCTTATATGTGTTCTAAGGGTGTCAAAAAATTTCATAGTGATTCAATCATGCATATATGTGTTCTAAGGCTGTAAAAAAAAAATTATATGGATTCAATCATGCACATGTGTTCTAAGGCTGTCAAAAAAATCTCAAAGTGATTCAATCATGCATATATGTGTTCTATTGTTGTCAAAAAAATTTCATCATGATTCAATTATTTATATCTATTCTAGGGCTGTCAAAAAAATTTCATAGTTATTCAATCATGCATATATGTGTTTTAAGGCTGTCAAAAAAATTTCATAGTGCATCAATCAGGCAGATTTGTGTTCTAAAGTTGTGAATTTTTTTTTATAGCATACATATATACGTTGTAATGCTCTAAAACAAAATCGGTAATGATTCAATTACGCATATATGTGTTCTAAGGCTGTAAAAAAAATTCATAGTGATTCAATCATGCAAGTATGAGCTCTAAGGCAGTCAAAAAAATTTCATAGTGATTCAATCATGCATATATGTATTATAACGCTGTCAAAAAAAATTTATACTAATCATGCTTACATGTGTTTTAAGGCTATCAAAAAAAATTCATAGTGATTAAATCTTGCATATGTGTGTTTTAAGGCTGTCAAAAAAATTTCTTAGTGATTCAATCATGCATATATTGATAATAATGCTGTTAAAAAAATTTCATTGTGATTAAATCATGCATATATGTGTTCTATGGCTCTCAATTTTTTTTTATAGTGATTCAATCCTCTATATATGTCTTCTATGGCTGTCAAAATTTTTTTATAGTGATTCAATAAACCATATATGTGTTATAAGACTGGAAAAAAACTTCATAGTGATTAAATCATGCACATATGTGTTCTAAGGCTGTTGAAAAAACTTCATGGTGATTCAACCATGCATATATGTGTTCTAAGGCTATCAAAAAAATGTTATAGTGATTAAATCATGCTTATATCTGTTCTAAGGGTGTAAAAAACATTTTAATACTGATTCAATCATGCATATATGTGTTCCAAGGCTGTCATGAAAATTTCATAGTGATTCAATCATGCAGATAGGTGTTCTAAGGTTGTCAAAAAAAATCATAGTGAGTCAATCATGCATATATGTGTACTAAGCCTAGAAAAAAAACTTCATAGTGATTAAATCATGCTTATATGTGTTCTATGGTTGTCAAAAAAATTGCATAGTAATTCAAGCATACATATATGTGTTCTAAGGCTGTCAAAAAAATTTTGTTAGGATTCAATCAGGCATATATGTGTTCGAAGGCTGTTAAAAAAAAATCATAGTGATTTAATCATGCATATATGTATTTAATGGTTGTCAATAAAAATTCATAGTGATTCAATCATTCATATAGGTGTTTTAAGGCTGTGAAAAAAAATCATAGTGATTCAATCAAGCATATAGGTATTCTAAGGTTGTTAAAAAAATTTCATAGTGATTCAATTCTACATATATGTGTTCTAAGGATGTAAAAAAAAAATCATAGTGATTCAATCATTCATATATATGTTCTACGGCTGTCAAAAAAGTTTCATAGTGATTGAATATGCAGATATTGTTCTAAGCTTGTCAAAAAAAATTTATAGTGATTCAATGATGCATATATGTGTTTTGATACTGTCAACATTTTTTTATAGATATTCATTCATGCATATATGTGTTCTATGGCTCTAAAAAAAAATTCATTGTTATTCCATCATGCATATAAATGTTCAAAGGCTGTGAAAAAAAGTCCATAGTGATTCAATCATGCAGATATGTGTTCTAAGGTTGTTAAAAAAAATTTATAGTGATTTAATCTTGCAGATATGTGTTCTATTGCTCTCAAAAAAATTGTGGTGATTCAATCACGCATATATGTATTCTAAGGCTGTAAAAAAGAATTCGTAGTGATTCAATCATGCATATTTGTGTTCTAAGGCTGTAAAAAAATTTCATAGTGATTCAATCATGCATATATATGTTCTAAGGCTGTCAAAAAAATTTTATAGTGATTCTATAATGCATATATGTGTTCAAAGGGTATAAAAAAAAATACATAGTCATTAAATCATGCTTATATGTGTTGTAAGGCAATCAAAAAAATTTCATAGTCATTCAATCATACATATATGTGTTTTAAGGCTGGCAAAAAAAAAATCATAATGATTAAATCATGCATATACGTGTTCTAAGGCTATCAAAAAAAATTCATAGTGATTAAGTCATGCATATATGTTTTCTAAGGCTGTCAAAAAAATTTCATAGTGATTCCATCCTGCATATATGTGTTCTAAGGCTGTCAAAAAAATTTCATAGTGATTCAATAATGCATATATCTGTTCTAAGGATGCAAAAAAAATATTTAGTGATTCAATCATGCATATATTCGTTCTAAGGCTGTCAAAAAAATTTCATAGTGATTCAATCATGCATATATGCGTTCTAAGGCTTTCATAAAAAAATTATAGTGATTCAATCTTGCAGATATGTTTTCTAAGTTTTTCAAAAAAAATTTATAGTGATTCAATCATGCTTATATGTGTTCTTAGGTTGTCAAAAAAATTTCCTACTGATTTAATCATGCATAAATGTCTTCTAAGGTTGTCAAAAAAATTTCATAGTTATTCAATCATGCATATCAGTGTTCTAAGCTGTCAAAATTTTTTTATAGTGATTCAATCATGCATTATATGTGTTGGAAGGCTGTCAAAAAAAATCATAGTGATTCAATCATTCATATATGTGTTTCTAAGGCTGTCAAAAAAATTTCATAGTGATTCAATCATTCGTATATGTGTTGGAAGGCTGTCAAAAAAAATTCATAGTGATTCAATCATTCATGTATGTGTTTTAAGGCTGTCAAAAAATTTTGATAGTGATTAAATCATGCATATATGTGTTCATGTATGTGTTTTAAGGCTATCAAAAAAGTTCAAAGTGTTTTAATCATGGATATATGTGTTCTAGGCTCTCAAAACAATTTCATAGTGATTTTATCAAGCATATATGTGCTCTAAGGCTGTCAAAAAAATTTCATAGTGATTTAATAATTCATATGTGTGTTCTAAGGCAGTCAAAAAATTTGCATAGTGATTTAATAATTCATATATGTGTCCTAAGGTTGTCAAAAATAAATCATAGTGATTCAATCTTGCATATATGTATTCTAAGGCAATCAGAAATTTTTTATAGTGATTCAATCATGCATATATGTGTTCTAATGCTCTAAAAAAGTCATGGAGATTCAATCATGCATATATGTGTTCTAAGGCTTTCAAAAAAATTTCATAGTGATTCAATCATAAATATATGTGTTCTAAGGCTGTAAAAAAAAATTCATAGTTATTCAATCATGCATATATATTTTCTAAGGCAATAAAAAAAATTATATAGTGATTCAATCATGCATATATGTTCTAAGGCTGTCAAAAAAATTTCATAGTGATTCAATCATGCATATATGTGTTCTAATGCTCTCAAAAAAATTTGATAGAAATTCAATCATGCATATATGTGTTCTAGGTTGTAAAAAAAAATTTATAGTGATTCAATCATACATATATGTGCTCTAAGGCTCTTAAAAAAATTTCATAGTGATTCAATCATTCATATGTGTTCTAAGGCTGTCAAAATTTTTTTATAGTGTTTCAATAATACATATATGTGTCCTAAGGTTGTAAAAAAAAATTCATAGTGATTCAGTCAAGCATATATGTGTTCTAATACTTTAAAAAAAAAATTGTAGAGATTCGATCATGCATATCTGTGTTCTAAGGCTGTCAAAATTTTTTAAAAGTGATTCAATCATGCATATATGTGTTCTAATACTGTCAAAAAAATTTCATACTGATTGAATCATGCATATATGTGTTCTAAGGCTGTCAAAAAAAAATTATAGTTATTCAATCATTCATATATGTGTTTTAAGGCTGTCACAAAAATTTCATAGTGATTCAATCTTGCATATATGTGTTCTGAGGCTGTTAATTTTTTTTTTATAGTGATTCAATCATGCATATATGTGTTCTAATATAGTAAAAAAAGTTGATAGACATTCAATCTTGCATAATCATTTTATCATGAATATATGTGTTCTCGGTTGTCAAAAAAATTTCACAGTGATTCAATCATGCAGATATGTCTTCTAAGGCTATCAAAAAAATTTCATAGTGAGTCAATCATTCATATATGTGTTTTAAGGATGTCAGAAAATTTGCATAGTAATTCAATCATGGATATTGGTGTGTTAAAGATGTCAAAAAATTTCATAGTCAATCAATAATGCATATATGTGTTCTTTGCTTGTCAAAAAAATTTCATAGTGATTCAGTCATGCATATATGTGTTCTAAGGCTGTCAAAAAATTTTCATAGTGATTCAATCCTTCATATATGTGTTCTAAGGCTGTCACAAAAATTAAATAGTGATTGAATCATGCATATACATGCTCTAAGACTGTCATAAAAATTTCATAGTGATTCAATCTTGCATTTACGTGTTCTAAGGCTACCAAAAATCTTTTTATAGTGATTCAATCATGCAGATATGTGTTCTAATATGGTAAAAAAAATTGATAGAGATTCAATCATGCATATATGTGTTCTAAGGCAGTCAAAAAAATTTCATAGTGATTTAATCATGCAACTATTGAATTTCATAGTGATTCAATCACTCATATATGTGTTCTAAGGCAGTCAAAAAAATTTCATAGTGATTCAATCATGCATATATGTGTTCTAAGGCTACCAAAATTCTTTATAGTGATTCTATCATGCGTATATGTGTACTAAGGCTGTCAAAAAAAAATCGTAGTGATTCAATCATGCATATTTGTGTTTTAAGGCTGTCAAAAAAAATTAATAGTGATTCAATCTTGCATATATGTGTTCTAGGCTATCAGAAAAATTTTATTGTGATTCAATCATGCATATATGTGTCCTAAGGCTCTTAAATAAAATTCATAGTGATTCAATCATGCTTATATGTGTTCTAATGCAGTAAAAAAATATTGATAGAGATTTAATCATGCACATATGTGTTCTCAGGCTGTTAAAAAACTGTCATAATGATTTAATTATGTATATACGTATTCAATCATGCATATTTGTGTTCTAAGGCTGTAAAAAATTTCATAGTGATTCAATCATGCATATATATGTTCTAAGGCTGTCAAAAAAATTTTATAGTGATTCTATAATGCATATATGTGTTCAAAGGGTATACAAAAAAATTCATAGTCATTAAATCATGCTTATATGTGTTCTAAGGCAATAAAAAAAATTCATAGTGATTCAATCACACATATATGTGTTTTAAGGCTGTAAAAAAAAAATCATAATGATTAAATCATGCATATACGTGTTCTAAGGCTATAAAAAAAAATTCATAGTGATTAAGTCATGCATATATGTTTTCTAAGGCTGTCAAAAAAATTTCATAGTGATTCCATCCTACATATATGTGTTCTAAGGCTGTCAAAAAAATTTCATAGTGATTCAATCATGCATATATGTGTTCTAAGGATGCAAAAAAAATATTTAGTGATTCAACCATGCATATATGCGTTCTAAGGCTGTCAAAAAAATTTCATAGTGATTCAATCATGCATATATGCGTTCTAAGGCTTTCATAAAAAAATTATAGTGATTCAATCTTGTAGATATGTTTTCTAAGTTTGTCAAAAAAAATTCAAAGTGATTCAATCATGCTTATATGTGTTCTAAGGGTGTCAAAAAAAATTCCTACTGATTCAATCATGCATAAATGTCTTCTAAGGCTGTCAAAAAAATTTCATAGTGATTCAATCATGCATATCAGTGTTCTAAGCTGTCAAATTTTTTTTATAGTGATTCAATCATGCATTATATGTGTTGGAAGGCTGTCAAAAAAAATTCATAGTGATTCAATCATTCATATATGTGTTTTAAGGCTGTAAAAAAAATTTCATAGTGATTCAATCATTCGTATATGTGTTCTAAGGCTGTCAAAAAAATTGCATAGTGATTTAATCATGCATATATGTGTCCTAAGGTTGTCAAAAAAAATTCATAGTGATTCATTGAAATTTGTAGGAAAATAGAGAGATGGGATTCGCTCATCGGTACGAGGTTCAACCGTACCTGACACCTTTACCAGGGTTAATCTAATCAAGGATCAAATTTATGCCTTTTCTTTGCCTAAATTTATCTAAAAAATTATTAAAAGTACTAAATGTACATTGAATCAGGCTTGTTCTATGATTTTGAGTTTCAGAATGTGTATGCCTTTGAAAATTTTTCATAAATCTGAATCTTCCAAGTGATTTTGAATTTGAATTCAATGTTACGTCTTGAAATTTGAGATCTAAATTGAGTTTAAACTAGAAAATCGAAATTCTAAGTTTGATTTCTGAATTGAGAATTGAATTCAGAAATCAAACTTGGAATTATATTTGGAATTTTAGGATTAGAACTTCAAAAAGGAAATTCAAATTTTGATTTGGAATAAAAATTGAGATTTGAAATGAAATTCAAGATTAAGAATTGAAGTTTTAGAATAAAAAAATTGAAATCGAAATTGAAATGAAAATAGAATTCAAAACTTGGAATTTAAAAGAAATAAAGAACTGAATCCAGTATTTGAATTTGAAATGAAATTTAAGGTAAAAATTTTGAAATTCAAAAAGGGAAAGTAAAATCAATATTTGAAATTCGAAAATTGAAATTAAAACATGGAATTGAAAATGAAATTCAAAATTAAATTTAGAAATTCAAAAATGGGAGGTTGAGAAAAATAAGAATCGAAAATTGGAAATTAAAAATAGGTATTTGAAATAGGATTTAAAGTTAAATGGAATTGGAAATGAAATTGAAAAATAAATTTGAATTTATGAATAGAAATCGAAAACGACTTTGAATTTAGAAATGAAAATTATTTTGAAAATCACTCTAAAATATGAAAATAACTTGAAATTATTTAAAAGGAAATGATGCAATTCTATCTTGAATGATGAATGCATTAAAATAATTTGTTGGAATTTAAAAGCAAATTCTATTCTTTAATAGAATTAAAACAAGATTAAATTTTAATATATTTATGACTATGGTCACAAACATATTCTAATTTAATCTTTATTTAAATTCTAATAAAGAATGAAATAATTTTTTGTGCCTTTATAGATATAAAATAAAATAAAATTTTCATATATTTATGAATATGGCCACGAATATACTTTAATTTAATATTTATTTTTAGATGCTAATAAAGGGAAAACTGTATTTTTCTTGAAATGTGATGATTTTTTAAAAAGACTTAAGAGTGTAAGTCAATTTTTGTATTTTAATAAAGAATAATAATTCTAAGTATTATTCATATTCCGACTATGGTCGTAAATACGAACTCTACTTAGTTTTATTTCATAGTGATTCAATCACGCATATATGTGTTCTAATGCTGTCAAAGAAAATTCATTGTGATTCAATCAAGCATATATGTGTTCCAAGGCTGTCAATAAAATTTTGTAGTGACTCAATCATGCATAAATGTGTTCTAAGGCTGTCACAAAAATTTCATAGTGAATCGATCGTGCATATGTGTGCTGTAATGCTGTTAAAATTTTTTCATAGTGATTCAATCACGCATACATGTGTTCTAAGGCTGTCAAAAAATTTTTGTAGTGATTCAATCATGCATATATGTGTTCTAAAGCTGTAAAAAAAAATCATAGTGATTCAGTCATGCATATATGTGTTCTAAGGTTGTCAAAAAAAAAATCATAGTGATTCAATCATGCATATATGCGTTCTAATGCTGTAAAAAAAAATTGTAGGGATTCATTCATGCACATATATGTTATAAGGCTGTCATAAAAATTTTACAGTGATTCAATCATGTATATATATGCTCTAAGGCAGTCATAAATACTTTATAGTGATTCAATCATGCATCTATGTATTCTAAGGTTATCAAAAAAACTATATAGTGACTCAATCATGCATATATATGTGTTTTAAGGCTGTCAAAAAAATTTTATAGTGATTCAATCATGAATATATGTGTTTTAATGCTATAAAACAAAATTGATAGAGATTCAATCATGCATATATGTGTTCTAAGCCTGTCAAAAAATTTTCATAATGATTCAATCATGCATATATGTGTTCTAAAGCTATAAAAAAAAATTATAATAATTCAATCATGCATATATGTGTTCTAGGCTATCAAAAAAATTTCATAGTGATTCAATCATGCATATATGTGTTCTAAGGCTGTAAAAAAAAAATCATATTGATTCAATCCTGCATATATGTGTTCTAATGCTGTCAAAAAAAATTCATAGAGACTCAATCTTGCATATATGTGTTCTAAGGCTGTCAAAAAAAATTTGTAGTGATTCAATCATGCATATATGTCTTCTAAGGCTGTCACAAAAATTTTATAGTGATTCAATCATGCATATTTGTGTAATAAAACTATCAAAAAAATTTCATAGTCATTCAATCAGGCATATGTGTCTTCTAGTGATGTCAAAAAAAATTCATAGAGAGTTAATCATCCATATATGTGTTCTAAGCCAGTCAAAAAAAAATCATAGAGATTAAATCATGCAAATATGTGTTCTAAGCCTGTCAAAAAAAAATTATTGTGATTCAATCATGCATATATGTGGTCTAAGGCTGTCAAAAAAAATTTCTAGCGATTAAATCATGCATATATGTGTTCTAAGGATATAAAAAAAAATTCAAAGTGTTTCAATCGTGGATATATGTGTTCTACGCAGTCAAAACAATTTAATAGTGATTTAATCAAGCATATATGTGTTCTAAGGCTGTCAAAAAAGTTTCATAGTGATTTAATAATTCATATGTGTGTTCTAAGGCGGTCAAAAAATTTGCATAGTGATTTAATCATGCATATATCTATTCTAAGGTTGTCAAAAAAAATCATAGTGATTCAATCTTGCATATATGTATTATAAGGCAATCAGAAATTTTTTATACTGATTCAATCATGCATATATGTGTTCTAAGGCTCTTAAAAAAAAATTCATGGAGATTCAATCATGCATATGTGTGTTCTAAGGCTATCAAAAAAATTTCATAGTCATTCAATCATGCATATATGTGTTCTAAGGCTGTTAAAAAAATTTCATAGTGATTCAATAAAGCGTATATATTTTCTAAGGCAATCAAAAAAATCATATAGTGATTCAATCATGCATATATGTGTTCTAAGGCTGTAAAAAAAATTCATAGTGATTCAATCATGCGTATATGCGTTCTAATGCTGTAAAAAAAAATTATAGTGATTCATTCATGCATATATGTGTTATAAGGCTGTCATAAAATTTTTAAAGTGATTCAATCATGTATATATATGCTCTAAGGCTGTCATAAATACTTCATAGTGATTCAATCATGAATCTATGTATTCTAAGGCTGTCAAAAAAACTATATTGTGACTTAATCATGCATATATATGTGTTTTAAGGCTGTCAAAAAAAATCATAGTGATTCAATCATGCATATATGTGTTTTAATGCTATAAAACAAAATTGATAGAGATTCAATCATGCATATATGTGTTCTAAGCCTATCAACAAAATTTCATAATGATTCAATCATGCACATATGTGTTCTAAAGCTATCAGAAGTTTTTTATAATGATTCAATCATGGATATATGTGTTCTAGGCTATCAAAAAAATTTCATAGTGACTCAATCATGCATATATGTGTTCTAAGGCTGTAAAAAAAAAATCATATTGATTTAATCATGCATATATGTGTTCTAATGCTGTCAAAAAAATTTCATAGTGATTCAATCTTGCATATATGTGTTCTAAGGCTGTCAAAAAAAAATTGTAGTGATTCAATCATGCATATATGTCTTCTAAGGCTGTCACAAAAATTTTATAGTGATTCAATCATGCATATTTGTGTTATAAAACTATCAAAAAAAATTCATAGTCACTCAATCATGCATATGTGTCTTCTAATGATGTAAAAAAAATTCATAGAGAGTTAATCATGCATATATGTGTTCTAAGCCTATCAAAAAAAATTCATAGAGATTCAATCATGCATATATGTGTTTTAAGCCTGTCAAAAAAAATTTAGAGTGATTCAATCATGCATATATGTGTTCTAAGACTGTCAAAAAAATTTTATACTGATTAAATCATGCATATATGTGTTCTAAGGCTATCAAAAAAGTTCAAAGTGTTTTAATCGTGGATATATGTGTTCTAGGATGTCAAAACAATTTCATAGTGATTTTATCAAGCATATATGTGCTCTAAGGCTGTCAAAAAAATTTCATAGTGATTTAATAATTCATATGTGTGTTCTAAGGCGGTCAAAAAATTTGCATAGTGATTTAATAATTCATATATGTGTCCTAAGGTTGTCAAAAAAAAATCATAGTGATTCAATCTTACATATATGTATTCTAAGGCAATCAGAAATTTTTATTGTGATTCAATCATGCATATATGTGTTCTAATGCTCTAAAAAAGTCATGGAGATTCAATCATGCATATATGTGTTCTAAGGCTTTCAAAAAAATTTCATAGTGATTAAATCATAAATATATGTGTTCTAAGGTTGTAAAAAAAAATTCATAGTTATTCAATCATGCGTATATATTTTCTAAGGCAATCAAAAAAATTATATAGTGATTCAATCATGCATGTAAGTGTTCTAAGGCTGTCAAAAAAATTTCATAGTGATTCAATCATGCATATATGTGTTCTAATGCTCTCAAAAAACTTTGATAGAAATTCAATCATGCATATATGTGTTCTAGGTTGTAAAAAAAAAATCATAGTTATTCAATCAAACATATATGTGCTCTAAGGCTCTTAAAAAAAATTCATAGTGATTCAATCATTCATATGTGTTCTAAGGCTGTCAAAATTTTTTTATAGTGTTTCAATAACACATATATGTGTCCTAAGGTTGTAAAAAAAAATTCATAGTGATTCAGTCAAGCATATATGTGTTCTAATACTTTCAAAAAAAATTTGTACAGATTCGATCATGCATATCTGTGTTCTAAGGCTGTCAAAATTTTTTAAAAGTGATTCAATCATGCATATATGTGTTCTAATACTGTCAAAAAAAATTCATACTGATTCAATCATGCATATATGTGTTCTAAGGCTGTCAAAATTTTTTTATAGTTATTCAATCATTCATATATGTGTTTTAAGGCTGTCACAAAAATTTTAGAGTCATTCAATCTTGCATATATGTGTTCTGAGGCTGTTAATTTTTTTTTATAGTGATTCAATCATGCATATATGTGTTCTAATATAGTAAAAAAAGTTGATAGACATTCAATCTTGCATAATCATTTTATCATGAATATATGTGTTCTCGATTGTCAACAAAAATTCACAGTGATTCAATCAGGCAGATATGTCTTATAAGGCTGTCAAAAAAATTTCCTAGTGAGTCAATCATTCATATATGTGTTTTAAGGATCTCAGAAAATTTGCATAGTAATTCAGTCATGAATATTGGTGTCTTAACGATGTCAAAAAATTTCATAGTCAATCAATAATGCATATATGTGTTCTTTGCTTGTCAAAAAAATTTCATAGTGATTCAGTCATGCATATATGTGTTCTAAGGCTGTCAAAAAAATTTCATAGTGATTCAATCCTTCATATATGTGTTCTAAGGCTGTCACAAAAATTAAATAGTGATTGAATTATGCATATACATGCTCTAAGACTGTCATAAAAATTTCATAGTGATTCAATCATGCATTTACGTGTTCTAAGGCAGCCAAAAATCTTATTATAGTGATTCAATCATGCAGATATGTGTTCTAATATGGTAAAAAAATTGATAGAGATTCAATCATGCATATATGTGTTCTAAGGCAGTCAAAAAAATTTCATAGTGATTTAATCATGCAACTATGTGTTCTAAAGCAGTAAAAAAAATTTAAAGAGATTTAATCATGCATATATGTGTTCCAAGGCTGTCAAAAAAATTTCATAATCATTCAATCATGAATATATGTGTTCTCCGTTGTCAAAAAAAATTCACTGTGATTCAAGCATGCAGATACGTCTTCTAAGGCTGTAAAAAAAGTTTCATAGTGATTCAATCACTCATATATGTGTTCTAAGGCAGTCAAAAAAATTTCATAGTGATTCAATCATGCATATATGTGTTCTAAGGCTACCAAAATTCTTTATAGTGATTCTTTCATGCGTATATGTGTACTAAGGCTGTCAAAATAAATCGTAGTGATTCAATCATGCATATTTGTGTTTTAAGGCTGTCAAAAAAAATTAATAGTGATTCAATCATGCATATATGTGTTCTAGGCTATCAGAAAAATTTTATTGTGATTCAATCATGCATATATGTGTCCTAAGGCTCTTAAATAAAATTCATAGTGATTCAATCATGCTTATATGTGTTCTAATGCAGTAAAAAAAGATTGATAGAGATTTAATCATGCACATATGTGTTCTCAGGCTGTAAAAAAACTGTCATAATGATTTATATATGTATATACGTATTCAATCATGCATATTTGTGTTCTAAGGCTGTAAAAAAATTTTATAGTGATTCAATCATGCATATATATCTTCTAAGGCTGTCAAAAAAATTTTATAGTGATTCTATAATGCATATATGTGTTCAAAGGGTATAAAAAAAAATTCATAGTCATTAAATCATGCTTATATGTGTTCTAAGGCAATCAAAAAAATTTCGTAGTGATTCAATCATACGTATATGTGTTTTAAGGCTGTCAAAAAAAAATCATAATGATTAAATCATGCATATACGTGTTCTAAGGCTATAAAAAAAAATTCATAGTGATTAAGTCATGCATATATGTTTTCTAAGGCTGTCAAAAAAATTTCATAGTGATTCCATCCTACATATATGTGTTCTAAGGCTGTCAAAAAAATTTCATAGTGATTCAATCATGCATATATGTGTTCTAAGGATGCAAAAAAAATATTTAGTGATTCAACCATGCATATATGCGTTCTAAGGCTGTCAAAAAAATTTCATAGTGATTCAATCATGCATATATGCGTTCTAAGGCTTTCATAAAAAAATTATAGTGATTCAATCTTGTAGATATGTTTTCTAAGTTTGTCAAAAAAAATTCAAAGTGATTCAATCATGCTTATATGTGTTCTAAGGGTGTCAAAAAAAATTCCTACTGATTCAATCATGCATAAATGTCTTCTAAGGCTGTCAAAAAAATTTCATAGTGATTCAATCATGCATATCAGTGTTCTAAGCTGTCAAATTTTTTTTATAGTGATTCAATCATGCATTATATGTGTTGGAAGGCTGTCAAAAAAAATTCATAGTGATTCAATCATTCATATATGTGTTTTAAGGCTGTCAAAAAAATTTCATAGTGATTCAATCATTCGTATATGTGTTCTAAGGCTGTCAAAAAAATTGCATAGTGATTTAATCATGCATATATGTGTCCCAAGGTTGTCAAAAAAAATTCATAGTGATTCATTGAAATTCGTAGGAAAATAGAGATATGGGATTCGCTCGTCGGTACGAGGTTCAACCGTTCCTGACGCCTTTACCAGGGTTAATCTAATCAAGGATCAAATTTATGTCTTTTCTTTGCCTAAATTTATCTAAAAAATTATTAAAAGTCCTAAATGCACATTGAATCAGGCTTGTTCTATGATTTTGAGTTTCAGAATGTGTATGCCTTTGAAAATTTTTCAGAAATCTGAATCTTCCAAGTGATTTTGAATTTGAATTCAATGTTAGGTCTTGAAATTTGAGATCTAAATTGAGTTTAAACTAGAAAATCGAAATTCCAAGTTTGATTTCTGAATTGAGAATTGAATTCAGAAATCAAACTTGGAATTATATTTGGAATTTTAGGATTAGAACTTCAAAAAGGAAATTCAAATTTTGATTTGGAATAAAAATTGAGATTTGAAATGAAATTCAAGATTAAGAATTGAAGTTTTAGAATAAAAAAATTGAAATCGAAATTGAAATGAAAATAGAATTCAAAACTTGGAATTTAAAAGAAATAAAGAACTGAATCCAATATTTGAATTTGAAATGAAATTTAAGGTAAAAAATTTGAAATTCAAAAAGGGAAAGTAAAATCAATATTTGAAATTCGAAAATTGAAATTAAAACATGGAATTGAAAATGAAATTCAAAATTAAATTTAGAAATTCAAAAATGGGAGGTTGAGAAAAATAAGAATCGAAAATTGGAAATTGAAAATAGGTATTTGAAATAGGATTTAAAGTTAAATGGAATTGGAAATGGAATTGGAAATGAAATTGAAAAATAAATTTGAATTTATGAATAGAAATTGAAAATGACTTTGAATTTAGAAATGAAAATTATTTTGAAAATCACTCTAAAATATGAAAATAACTTGAAATAATTTAAAAGGAAATGATGCAATTCAATCTTGAATGATGAATGCATTAAAATATTTTGTTGGAATTTAAAAGCAAATTCTATTCTTTAATAGAATTTAAACAAGATTAAATTTTAATATATTTATGACTATGGCCACAAACATATTCTAATTTAATCTTTATTTAAATTCTAATAAAGAATGAAATAATTTTTTGTGCCTTTATAGAATTAAAATAAAATAAAATTTTCATATATTTATGACTATGGCCATGAATATACTTTAATTTAATATTTATTTTTAGATTCTAATAAAGGGAAAACTGTATTTTTCTTGAAATGTGATGATTTTTTAAAAAGACTTAAGAGTGTAAGTCGATTTTTGTATTTTAATAAAGAATAATAATTCTAAGTATTATTCATATTCCGACTATGGTCGTAAATACGAACTCTACTTAGTTTTATTTCATAGTGATTCAATCACGCATATATGTGTTCTAATGCTGTCAAAGAAAATTCATTGTGATTCAATCAAGCATATATGTGTTCCAAGGCTGTCAATAAAATTTTGTAGTGACTCAATCATGCATAAACGTGTTCTAAGGCTGTCACAAAAATTTCATAGTGAATCGATCGTGCATATGTGTGTTGTAATGCTGTTAAAATTTTTTCATAGTGATTCAATCACGCATACATGTGTTCTAAGGCTGTCAAAAAAAAATTGTAGTGATTCATTCATGCATATATGTGTTCTAAAGCTGTAAAAAAAAATCATAGTGATTCAGTCATGCATATATGTGTTCTATAGTTGTCAAAAAAAAAATCATAGTGATTCAATCATGCATATATGCATTCTAATGCTGTAAAAAAAAATTTGTAGGGATTCATTCATGCACATATATGTTATAAGGCTGTCATAAAATTTTTACAGTGATTCAATCATGTATATATATGCTCTAAGGCTGTCATAAATACTTTATAGTGATTCAATCATGCATCTATGTATTCTACGGTTATCAAAAAAACTATATAGTGACTCAATCATGCATATATATGTGTTTTAAGGCTGTCAAAAAAATTTCATAGTGATTCAATCATGAATATATGTGTTTTAATGCTATAAAACAAAATTGATAGAGATTCAATCATGCATATATGTGTTCTAAGCCTGTCAAAAAAATTTCATAATGATTCAATCATGCATATATGTGTTCTAAAGCTATCAAAAAAATTTATAATAATTCAATCATGCATATATGTGTTCTAGGCTATCAAAAAAATTTCATAGTGATTCAATCATGCATATATGTGTTCTAAGGCTGTAAAAAAAAAATCATATTGATTCAATCATGCATATAAGTGTTCTAATGCAGTCAAAAAAATTTCATAGAGACTCAATCTTGCATATATGTGTTCTAAGGCTATCAAAAAATTTTTTTAGTGATTCAATCATGCATATATGTCTTCTAAGGCTGTCACAAAAATTTTATAGTTATTCAATAATGCATATTTGTGTTATAAAACTATCAAAAAAATTTCATAGTCATTCAATCATGCATATGTGTCTTCTAATGATGTCAAAAAAAATTCATAGAGAGTTAATCATGCATATATGTGTTCTAAGCCTGTCAAAAAAAAATCATAGAGATTCAATCATGCAAATATGTATTCTAAGCCTGTCAAAAAAAATTTATAGTGATTCAATCATGCATATATGTGGTCTAAGGCAGTCAAAAAAAAATTCTAGCGATTAAATCATGCATATATGTGTTCTAAGGCTATAAAAAAAATTTAAAGTGTTTCAATCGTGGATATATGTGTTCTACGCTGTCAAAAAAATTTCATAGTGATTTAATCAAGCATATATGTGTTCTAAGGCTGTCAAAAAAGTTTCATAGTGATTTAATAATTCATATGTGTGTTCTAAGGCGGTCAAAAAATTTGCATAGTGATTTAATCATGCATATATCTATTCTAAGGTTGTCAAAAAAAAATCATAGTGATTCAATCTTGCATATATATATTCTAAGGCAATCAGAAATTTTTTATACTGATTCAATCATGCATATATGTGTTCTAAGGCTCTCAAAAAAAAATTCATGGAGATTCAATCATGCATATGTGTGTTCTATGGCTATCAAAAAAATTTCATAGTGATTCAATCATGCATATATGTGTTCTAAGGCTTTTAAAAAAAATTCATAGTGATTCAATCAAGCGTATATATTTTCTAACGCAATCAAAAAAATTATATAGTGATTCAATCATGCATATATGTGTTCTAAGGCTGTAAAAAAAATTCATAGTGATTCAATCATGCGTATATGCGTTCTAATGCTGTAAAAAAAATTTATAGTGATTCATTCATGCATATATGTATAAGGCTGTCATAAAATTTTTAAAGTGATTCAATCATGTATAAGGCTGTCAAAAAAACTATATTGTGACTTAATCATGCATATATATGTGTTTTAAGGCTGTCAAAAAAAATCATAGTGATTCAATCATGCATATATGTGTTTTAATGCTATAAAACAAAATTGATAGAGATTCAATCATGCATATATGTGTTCTAAGCCTGTCAACAAAATTTCATAATGATTCAATCATGCACATATGTGTTCTAAAGCTATCAAAAGTTTTTTATAATGATTCAATCATGCATATATGTGTTCTAGGCTATCAAAAAAATTTCATAGTGACTCAATCATGCATATATGTGTTCTAAGGCTGTCAAAAAAAATCATATTGATTCAATCATGCATATATGTGTTCTAATGCTGTCAAAAAAATTTCATAGTGATTCAATCTTGCATATATGTGTTCTAAGGCTGTCAAAAAAATTTCATAGTGATTCAATCTTGCATATATGTGTTCTAAGGCAGTCAAAAAATTTTTATAGTGATTCAATCATGCATATATGTCTTCTTAGGATGTCACAAAAATTTTATAGTGATTCAATCATGCATATTTGTATTATAAAACTATCAAAAAAATTTCATAGTCATTCAATCATGCATATGCGTCTTCTAATGATGTAAAAAAAATTCATAGAGAGTTAATCATGCATATATCTGTTCTAAGCCTATCAAAAAAAATTCATAGAGATTCAATCACGCATATATGTGTTTTAAGCCAGTCAAAAAAAATTTAGAGTGATTCAATCATGCATATATGTGTTCTATGGCTGTCAAAAAATTTTTATTGTGATTAAATCATGCATATATCTGTTCTAAGGCTATCAAAAAAGTTCAAAGTGTTTTAATCGTGGATATATGTGTTCTAGGCTGTCAAAAGAATTTCATAGTGATTTTATCAAGCATATATGTGCTCTAAGGCTGTCAAAAAAATTTCATAGTGATTTAATAATTCATATGTGTGTTCTAAGGCAGTAAAAAAATTTGCATAGTGATTTAATAATTCATATATGTGTCCTAAGGTTGTCAAAAAAAAATCATAGTGATTCAATCTTGCATATATGTATTCTAAGGCAATCAAAATTTTTTTATTGTAATTCAATCATGCATATATGTGTTCTAATGCTCTAAAAAAGTCATGGAGATTCAACCATGCATATATGTGTTCTAAGGCTTTCAAAAAAATTTCATAGTGATTCAATCATAAATATATGTGTTCTAAGGCTGTAAAAAAAAATTCATAGTTATTCAATCATGCATATATATTTTCTAAGGCAATCAAAAAAATTATATAGTGATTCAATCATGCATATATGTGTTCTAAGGCTGTCAAAAAAATTTCATAGTGATTCAATCATGCATATATGTGTTCTAATGCTCTCAAAAAAATTTGATAGAAATTCAATCATGCATATATGTATTCTAGGTTGTAAAAAAAAATTCATAGTGATTCAATCATACATATATGTGCTCTAAGGCTCTTAAAAAAATTTCATAGTGATTCAATCATTCATATGTGTTCTAAGGCTGTCAAAATTTTTTTATAGTGTTTCAATAACACATATATGTGTCCTAAGGTTGTAAAAAAAAATTCATAGTGATTCAGTCAAGCATATATGTGTTCTAATACTTTCAAAAAAAATTTGTAGAGATTCGATCATGCATATCTGTGTTCTAAGGCTGTCAAAATTTTTAAAAGTGATTCAATCATGCATATATGTGTTCTAATACTGTCAAAAAAATTTCATATTGATTGAATCATGCATATATGTGTTCTAAGGCTGTCAAAATTTTTTTATAGTTATTCAATCATTCATATATGTGTTTTAAGGCTGTCACAAAAATGTCATAGTGATTCAATCTTGCATATATGTGTTCTGAGGCTGTTAATTTTTTTTTTATAGTGATTCAATCATACATATGTGTTATAATATAGTAAAAAAAGTTGATAGACATTCAATCTTGCATAATCATTTTATCATGAATATATGTGTTCTCGGTTGTCAAAAAAATTTCACAGTGATTCAATCATGCAGATATGTCTTCTAAGGCTGTCAAAAAAATTTCATAGTGAGTCAATCATTCATATTTGTGTTTTAAGGATGTCAGAAAATCTGCATAGTAATTCAATCATGGATATTGGTGTCTTAAAGATGTCAAAAAATTTCATAGTCAATCAATAATGCATATATGTGTTCTTTGCTTGTCAAAAAAATTTCATAGTGATTCAGTCATGCATATATGTGTTCTAAGGCTGTCAAAAAAATTTCATAGTGATTCAATCATTCATATATGTGTTCTAAGGCTGTCACAAAAATTAAATAGTGATTGAATCATGCATATAAATGCTCTAAGACTGTCATAAAAATTTCATAGTGATTGAATCTTGCAATTACGTGTTCTAAGGCTGCCAAAAATCTTTTTATAGTGATTCAATCATGCAGATATGTGTGTTCTATGGTAAAAAAAATTGATAGAGATTCAATCATACATATATGTGTTCTAAGGCAGTCAAAAAAATTTCATAGTGATTTAATCATGCAACTATGTGTTCTAAAGCAGTAAAAAAAATTGAAAGAAATTTAATCATGCATATATGTGTTCCAAGGCTGTCAAAAAAATTTCATAATCATTCAATCATGAATATATGTGTTCTCCGTTGTCAAAAAAAATTCACTGTGATTCAAGCATGCAGATACGTCTTCTAAGGCTGTAAAAAAAGTTTCATAGTGATTCAATCACTCATATATATGTTCTAAGGCAGTCAAAAAAATTTCATAGTTATTCAATCATGCATATATGTGTTCTAAGGCTACCAAAATTTTTTATAGTGATTCTATCATGCGTATATGTGTATTAAGGCTGTCAAAAAAAAATTGTAGTGATTCAATCATGCATATTTGTGTTTTAAGGCTGTCAAAAAAAATTCATAGTGATTCAATCATACATATATGTGTTCTAGGCTATCAGAAAAATTTTATTGTGATTCAATCATGCATATATGTGTCTTAAGGCTCTTAATAAAAATTCATAGTGATTCAATCATGCTTATATGTGTTCTAATGCAAGCAAAAAAGATTGATAGAGATTTAATCATGCACATATGTGTTCTCAGGCTGTTAAAAAACTGTCCTAATGATTTAATTATGCATATACGTATTCAATCATGCATATACGTATATGTGTTTTAAGGCTGTCAAAAAAATTGCATAGTAATTCAATCATGTATATTTGTGTCCTAAGGATGTCAAAAAAATTTCATAGTGAACCAATAATGCATGTGTTCTTTGTTTGTCAAAAAAATTTCATAGTGATTCAATCATGCATATATGTGTTCTAAGGCTGTCAAAAAAATTTCATAGTGATTCAATCATTCATATATGTGTTCTAAGGCTGTCATAAAAAATTCATAGTGATTCAATCAGACATATATGTGTTATAATGCTGTCAAAAAAATTTCATAGTGATTCAGTCTTGCATATATGTGTTCTAAGATTGTCAAAAAAAAATTTGTAGTGATATCATCATGCATATACGTGTTCTAAGGTTGTTATTAAAATTTCATACTTACTCAATCATGCATATTTATGTTCTAAGACTGTAAAAAATTTTTGCAGTGATTTAATCATGCATATATGTGTTCTAAGGTTGTAAAAAAAAAATCATTGTGATACAATCATGCATGTTTGTGTTCAAAGGTGGTAAAAAAAATTCATAGTGATTCATCACTCATATATATGTTCTAGGGTGTCAAAAAAAATCATAGTGATTCAATCTGGCATATATGTGTTTTAAGCTGGCAAAAATTTTTTATAGTGATACAATAATTCATATATGTGTTCTGAGGCTATCAAAAAAATTGCTTTGTAATTCAATCATTCATATATATGTCCTAAGGTTGTAAAAAAAAATCATATTGGTTCAATAATGCATATATGTGTTCTATGGTTATAAAAAAAAAATCATAGTCATTTAATCATGAATATAGGTGTTCTATGGCTTTAAAAAAAAATTCATAGTGATTAAATCAAGCATATATGTGTTCTAAGGCTGTCAAAAAAATTTCATAGTGATTCAATCATTCAAATATGTGTTTTAAGGCTGTCACAAAAAATTCATATTGATTCAATCTGGCATATATGTGTTCTAATGCTGTCAAAAAAATTTCATAGTGATTCAATCTTGCATATATGTGTTCTAAGGCTGTCAAAAAAAAAATGTAGTGATTCCATCATGCATGTATGTATTCTAAGGCTGTTACTGAAATTTCATAGTGACTCAGTCATGCATATTTATGTTGTAAAACTGACAAATTTTTTTTTCACTAATGCAACCATGCATATATGTTTTCTATGGTTGTAAAAAAAAAATCATAGTGATTCAATCATGCATATTTTTGTTCAAGGGTGGTAAAAAAAAATTCATAGTGATTTAATCATTCATATATATGCTATAGGCTGTCAAAAAAATTTCATAGTGACTCAATCTGACATATATGTGTTTTAAGGCTGTGAAAAAAATTCATAGTGATACAATAATTCATATATGTTCTAAGGCTGTCAAAAAAATTGCTTTGTAATTAGAGCATGCTTATATACGTCCTAAGGTTGCCAAAAAAATTCATATTGATTCAATAATGCATATATGTTTTCTATGGTTATCAAATTTTTTTTAATGTGATTGAATCATTCATATGTCTTCTAAGGCTGTCAAAAAAATTTTATTGTGATTCAATCTTGCATATTTGTGTCCTAAGCCACTCAAAAAATATTCATAGTGATTCAATCATGCATATATGTGTCCTAAGGTTGTGAAAAAAAAAGCATAGTGATTTAATCTTGCATATATGTTCTAAGGTTGTCAAAAAAAATTCAATGTGATTCAATCATGCATATATGTGTTCTAAGGTTGTAAAAAAAAAATCATTGTGATTCAATCATACATATATGTGTGCTAAGGCTGTCTAAAAAATTTCATAGTGATTCAATCACGCATATATGTGTTCTAATGCGGTAAAAAAAATTTATAGTGATTTAATCATGCATATATGTGTTCTAGGGCTGTCACAAAAATTTCAGAGTGATTCAATGATGCATATATGTGCTCTAAGGCAGTAATAAAAATTTCATAGTGATTCCATAATGCATATATGTGTTCTAAGGCAAAAAAAATAATTATATAGTGATTCAATCTTGCATATCTGTGTTCTAAGGTTGTCAAAAGATTTTCATAGTGATTCAATCATACATATATGTGTTCTAAGGCTGTCAAAACATTTTCATAGTGATTCAATCATGCATGTATATGTTCTAATGCAGTAAAAAAAAATTAATAAAGATTCAATCTTGCATATATCTGTTCTAAGGGTGTCAAAAAATATTTATAGTAATTCAATCATGCATATGTGTGTTCTAAGGCAGTCAAAAAAAATTCATAGTGATTTAATCATGCGACTATGTGTTCTAAAGCAGTAAAAAAAATTGAAAGAGATTTAATCATGCATATATGTGTTCCAAGGTTGTCAAAAAAATTTCATAATCATTCAATCATGAATATATGTGTTCTCCGTTGTCAAAAAAAAATTCACTGTGATTCAAGCATGCAGATACGTCTTCTAAGGCTGTAAAAAAAAATTCATAGTGATTCAATCATTCATATATGTGTTCTAAGGCAGTCAAAAAAATTTCATAGTGATTCAATCATGCATATATGTGTTCTAAGGCTACCAAAATTCTTTATAGTGATTCTATCATGCGTATATGTGTATTAAGGCTGTCAAAAAAAATTTGTAGTGATTCAATCATGCATATTTGTGTTTTAAGGCTGTGAAAAAAATTTCATAGTGATTCAATCATGCATATATGTGTTCTAGGCTATCAGAAAAATTTCATTGTGATTCAATCATGCATATATGTGTCCTAAGGCTCTTAAATAAAATTGATAGTGATTCAATCATGCTTATATGTGTTCTAATGCAGTCAAAAAAATTTGATAGAGATTTAATCATGCACATATGTGTTCTAAGGCTGTTAAAAAACTGTCATAATGATTTAATTATGCATATACGTATTCAA
Organism: Nuphar pumila; assembly: GCF_984573655.1. NCBI lineage: Eukaryota > Viridiplantae > Streptophyta > Magnoliopsida > Nymphaeales > Nymphaeaceae > Nuphar > Nuphar pumila. Next base: position 73,492,618 of record NC_143259.1, on the reverse strand, counting down.
TCATGCATATACGTATATGTGTTTTAAGGCTGTCAAAAAAATTACATAGTAATTCAATCATGTATATTTGTGTCCTAAGGATGTCAAAAAAATTTCATAGTGAACCAATAACGCATGTGTTCTTTGTTTGTCAAAAAAATTTCATAGTGATTCAATCATGCATATATGTATTCTAAGGCTGTCAAAAAAATTTCATAGTGATTCAATCATTCATATATGTGTTCTAAGGCAGTCATAAAAAAATCATAGAGATTCAATCAGACATATTTGTGTTATAATGCTGTCAAAAAAATTTTATAGTGATTCAATCTTGCATATATGTGTTCTAAGATTGTCAAAAAAAAAATTATAGTGATATCATCATGCATATACGTGTTCTAAGGTTGTTATTAAAATTTCATACTGACTCAATCATGCATATTTATGTTCTAAGACTATAAAAAAAAAATTGCAGTGATTTAATCTTCCATATATGTGTTCTAAGGTTGTCAAAAAAAAATCATTGCGATAAAATCATGCATATTTGTGTTCAAAGGTTGTAAAAAAAATTCATAGTGATTCATGACTCATATATATGTTCTAGGATGTCAAAAAAAATCATAGTGATTCAATCTGACATATATGTGTTTTAAGCTGGCAAAAATTTTTTATAGTGATACAATAATTCATATATGTGTTCTAAGGCTGTCAAAAAAATTGCTTTGTAATTCAATCATTCATATATATGTCCTAAGGTTGTAAAAAAAAATCATATTGATTCAATAATGCATATATGTGTTCTATGGTTATAAAAAAAAAAATCATAGTCATTCAATCATGAATATATGTGTTTTGTGGCTGTCAAAAAAAATTCATAGTGATTAAATCAAGCATATATGTGTTCTAAGGCTGTCAAAAAAATTTCATAGTGATTCAATCATTCAAATATGTGTTTTAAGGCTGTCACAAAAAATTCATAGTGATTCAATCTGGCATATATGTGTTCTAATGCTGTCAAAAAAATTTCATAGTGATTCAATCTTGCATATATGTGTTCTAAGGCTGTCAAAAAAAAATGTAGTGATTCCATCATGCATGTATGTATTCTAAGGCTGTTACTGAAATTTCATAGTGACTCAGTCATGCATATTTATGTTGTAAGACTGACAATTTTTTTTTTCACTAATGCAATCATGCATATATGTTTTCTATGGTTGTAAAAAAAAAATCATAGTGATTCAATCATGCATATTTTTGTTCAAGGGTGGTAAAAAAAAATTCATAGTGATTTAATCATTCATATATATGCTATAAGCTGTCAAAAAAATTTCATAGTGATTCAATCTGACATATATGTGTTTTAAGGCTGTGAAAAAAATTCATAGTGATACAATAATTCATATATGTTCTAAGGCTGTCAAAAAAATTGCTTTGTAATTCGAGCATGCATATATACGTCCTAAGGTTGCCAAAAAAATTCATATAGATTCAATAATGCATATATGTTTTCTATGGTTATCAAATTTTTTTTAATGTGATTCAATCATTCATATGTCTTCTAAGGCTGTCAAAAAAATTTCACTGTGATTCAATCTTGCATATTTGTGTCCTAAGCCGGTCAAAAAATATTCATAGTGATTCAATCATGCATATATGTGTCCTAAGGTTGTGAAAAAAAAAGCATAGTGATTTAATTTTGCATATATATGTTTTAAGATTGTCAAAAAAAATTCAATGTGATTCAATCATGCATATATGTGTTCTAAGGTTGTCAAAAAAAAATCATTGTGATTCAATCATACATATATGTGTGCTAAGGCTGTCTAAAAAATTTCATAGTGATTCAATCACGCATATATGTGTTCTAATGCGGTGAAAAAAATTTATAGTGATTTAATCATACATATATGTGTTCTAGGGCTGTCACAAAAATTTCAGAGTGATTCAATGATGCATATATGTGCTCTAAGGCAGTAATAAAAATTTCATAGTGATTCCATAATGCATATATGTGTTCTAAGGCAAAAAAAAATAATTATATAGTGATTCAATCTTGCATATCTGTGTTCTAAGGTTGTCAAAAGATTTTCATAGTGATTCAATCATGCATATATGTGTTCTAAGGCTGTCAAAACATTTTCATAGTGATTCAATCATGCATGTATATGTTCTAATGTAGTAAAAAAAAATTAATAAAGATTCAATCTTGCATATATCTGTTCTAAGGGTGTCAAAAAATATTTATAGTAATTCAATCATGCATATGTTGGTTCTAAGGCAGTCAAAAAAATTTCATAGTGATTTAATCATGCGACTATGTGTTCTAAAGCAGTAAAAAAAATTGAAAGAGATTTAATCATGCATATATGTGTTCCAAGGCTGTCAAAAAAAATTCAAAATCATTCAATCATGAATATATGTGTTCTCCGTTGTCAAAAAAAAATTCACTGTGATTCAAGCATGCAAATACGTCTTCTAAGGCTGTAAAAAAAGTTTTATAGTGATTCAATCATTCATATATGTGTTCTAAGGCAGTCAAAAAAATTTCATAGTGATTCAATCATGCATATATGTGTTCTAAGTCTACCAAAATTCTTTATAGTGATTCTATCATGCGTATATGTGTACTAAGGCTGTCAAAAAAAATTTGTAGTGATTCAATCATGCATATTTGTGTTTTAAGGCTGTCAAAAAAATTTCATAGTGATTCAATCATGCATATATGTGTTCTAGGCTATCAGAAAAATTTCATTGTGATTCAATCATGCATATATGTGTCCAAAGGCTCTTAAATAAAATTCATAGTGATTCAATCATGCTTATATGTGTTCTAATGCAGTCAAAAAAATTTGATAGAGATTTAATCATGCACATATGTGTTCTAAGGCTGTTAAAAAACTGTCATAATGATTTAATTATCCATATACGTATTCAATCATGCATATACGTATATGTGTTTTAAGGCTGTCAAAAAAATTTCATAGTAATTGAATCATGTATATTTGTGTCCTACGGATGTCAAAAAAATTTCATAGTGAACCAATAATGCATGTGTTCTTTGTTTGTCAAAAAAATTTCATAGTGATTCAATCATGCATAGATGTGTTCTAAGGCTGTCAAAAAAATTTCATAGTGATTCAATCATTCATATATGTGTTCTAAGGCTGTCATAAAAAATTCATAGAGATTCAATCAGACATATATGTGTTATAATGCTGTCAAAAAATTTTCAAAGTGATTCAATCTTGCATATATGTGTTCTAAGATTGTCAAAAAAAAAATTATAGTGATATCATCATGCATATACGTGTTCTGAGGTTGTTATTAAAATTTCATACTGACTCAATCATGCATATTTATGTTCTAAGACTATCAAAAAAAAATTGCAGTGATTTAATCTTGCATATATGTGTTCTAAGGTTGTCAGAAAAAAATCATTGTGATAAAATCATGCATATTTGTGTTCAAAGGTGGTAAAAAAAAATTCATAGTGATTCATCACTCATATATATGTTCTAGGATGTCAAAAAAAATCATAGTGATTCAGTCTGGCATATATGTGTTTTAAGCTGGCAAAAATTTTTTATAGTTATACAATAATTCATATATGTGTTCTAAGGCTGTCAAAAAAATTGCTTTGTAATTCAATCATTCATATATATGTCCTAAGGTTGTAAAAAAAAATCATATTGATTCAATAATGCATATATGTGTTCTATGGTTATAAAAAAAAAAATCATAGTCATTTAATCATGAATATATGTGTTCTGTGGCTGTCAAAAAAAATTTATAGTGATTAAATCAAGCATATATGTGTTCTAAGGCTGTCAAAAAAATTTCATAGTGATTCAATCATTCAAATATGTGTTTTAAGGTTGTCACAAAAAATTTATAGTGATTCAATCTGGCATATATGTGTTCTAATGCTGTCAAAAAAATTTCATAGTGATTCAATCTTGCATATATGTGTTCTAAGGCTGTCAAAAAAAATGTAGTGATTCCATCATGCATGTATGTATTCTAAGGCTGTTACTGAAATTTCATAGTGTCTCAGTCATGCATATTTATGTTGTAAGACTGACAAATTTTTTTTTCACTGATGCAATCATGCATATATGTTTTCTATGGTTGTAAAACAAATCATAGTGATTCAATCATGCATATTTTTGTTCAAGGGTGGTAAAAAAAAATTCATAGTGATTTAATCATTCATATATATGCTATAAGCTGTCAAAAAAATTTCATAGTGATTCAATCTGACATATATGTGTTTTAAGGCTGTGAAAAAAATTCATAGTGATACAATAATTCATATATGTTCTAAGGCTCTCAAAAAAATTGCTTTGTAATTCGAGCATGCATATATACGTCCTAAGGTTGCCAAAAAAAAATCATATTGATTCAATAATGCATATATGTTTTCTTTGGTTATCAAATTTTTTTTAATGTGATTCAATCATTCATATGTCTTCTAAGACTGTCAAAAAAATTTCATTGTGATTCAATCTTGCATATTTGTGTCCTAAGCTGGTCAAAAAAAAATCATAGTGATTCAATCATGCATATATGTGTCCTAAGGTTGTGAAAAAAAAATCATAGTGATTTAATCTTGCATATATGTTCTAAGGTTGTCAAAAAAATTCAATGTGATTCAATCATGCATATATGTGTTCTAAGGTTGTCAAAAAAAACTCATTGTGATTCAATCATACATATATGTGTGCTAAGGCTGTCTAAAAAATTTCATAGTGATTCAATCACGCATATATGTGTTCTAATGCGGTGAAAAAAATTTATACTGATTCAGTCATGCATATATGTGTTCTAGGGCTGTCACAAAAATTTCAGAGTGATTCAATGATGCATATATGTGCTCTAAGGCAGTAATAAAAATTTCATAGTGATTTCATAATGCATATATGTGTTCTAAGGCAAAAAAAATAATTATATAGTGATTCAATCTTGCATATCTGTGTTCTAAGGTTGTCAAAAGATTTTCATAGTGATTCAATCATGCATATATGTGTTCTAAGGCTGTCAAAACATTTTCATAGTGATTCAATCATGCATATATGTGTTCTAGGCTATCAGAAAAATTTCATTGTGATTCAATCATGCATATATGTGTCCTAAGGCTCTTAAATAAAATTCATAGTGAATCAATCATGCTTATATGTGCTTGAAGGCTGTTAAAAAACTTTCATAATGATTTAATTATGCATAAAGAGATTTAATCATGCACATTTGTGTTCGAAGGCTGTTAAAAAACTTTCATAATGATTTAATTATGCATATACGTATTCAATCATGCATATACGTATAGGTGTTTTAAGGCTGTCAAAAAAATTGCATAGTAATTCAATCATGTATATTTGTGTCCTAAGGATGTCAAAAAAATTTCATAGTGAACCAATAATGCATGTGTTCTTTGTTTATCAAAAAAATTTCATAGTGATACAATCATGCATATATGTGTTCTAAGGCTGTCAAAAAAATTTCATAGTGATTCAATCATTCATATATGTGTTCTAAGGCTGTCATAAAAATTCATAGTGATTCAATCAGACATATATGTGTTATAATGCTGTAAAAAAAAATTCATAGTGATTCAATCTTGCATATATGTGTTCTAAGATTGTCAAAAAAAAAACTATAGTGATATCATCATGCATATACGTGTTCTAAGGTTGTTATTAAAATTTCATACTGACTCAATCATGCATATTTATGTTCTAAGACTATCAAAAAAAATTTGCAGTGATTTAATCATGCATATATGTGTTCTAAGGTTGTCAAAAAAAAATCATTGTGATACAATCATGCATGTTTGTGTTCAAAGGTGGTAAAAAAAATTCATAGTGATTCATCACTCATATATATGTTCTAGGGTGTCAAAAAAAATCATAGTGATTCAAATGTGCATATATGTGTTTTAAGCTGGCAAAAATTTTTTATAGTGATACAATAATTCATATATGTGTTCTAAGGCTATCAAAAAAATTGCTTTGTAATTCAATCATTTATATATATGTCCTAAGGTTGTAAAAAAAAACCATATTGGTTCAATAATGCATATATGTGTTCTATGGTTATAAAAGAAAAATCATAGTCATTTAATCATGAATATAGGTGTTCTATGGCTTTAAAAAAAAATTCATAGTGATTCAATCTGGCATATATGTGTTCTAATGCTGTCAAAAAAATTTCATAGTGATTCAATCTTGCATATATGTGTTCTAAGGCTGTCAAAACAAAAATGCAGTGATTCCATCATGCATGTATGTATTCTAAGGCTGTTACTGAAATTTCATAGTGACTTAGTCATGCATATTTATGTTGTAAGACTGACAATTTTTTTTTTCACTGATGCAATCATGCTTATATGTTTTCTATGGTTGTAAAAAAAAAGTCATAGTGATTCAATCATGCATATTTTTGTTCAAGGGTGGTAAAAAAAAATTCATAGTGATTTAATCATTCATATAGATGCTATAGGCTGTCAAAAAAATTTCATAGTGATTCAATCTGACATATATGTGTTTTGAGGCTGTGAAAAAAAATCATAGTGATACAATAATTCATATATGTTCTAAGGTTGTCAAAAAAATTGCTTTGTAATTCGAGCATGCATATATATGTCCTAAGGTTGCCAAAAAAATTCATATTGATTCAATAATGCATATATGTTTTCTATGGTTATCAAATTTTTTTTAATGTGATTCAATCATTTATATGTCTTCTAAGGCTATCAAAAAAATTTCATTGTGATTCAATCTTGCATATTTGTGTCCTAAGCCAGTCAAAAAATATTCATAGTGATTCAATCATGCATATATGTGTCCTAAGATTGTGAAAAAAAAAGCATAGTGATTTAATCTTGCATATATGTTCTAAGGTTGTCAAAAAAAATTCAATGTGATTCAATCATGCATATATGTGTTCTAAGGTTGTCAAAAAAAAATCATTGTGATTCAATCATACATATATGTGTGCTAAGGCTGTCTAAAAAATTTCATAGTGATTCAATCACGCATATATGTGTTCTAATGCGGTGAAAAAAATTTATACTTATTCAATCATGCATATATGTGTTCTAGGGCTGTCACAAAAATTTCAGAGTGATTCAATGATGCATATATGTGCTCTAAGGCAGTAATAAAAATTTCATAGTGATTCCATAATGCATATATGTAATCTAAGGCAAAAAAAAATAATTATATAGTGATTCAATCTTGCATATCTGTGTTCTAAGGTTGTCAAAAGATTTTCATAGTGATTCAATCATGCATATATGTGTTCTAAGGTTGTCAAAACATTTTCATAGTGATTCAATCATGCATGTATATGTTCTAATGCAATAAAAAAAATTAATAAAGATTCAATCTTGCATATATCTGTTCTAAGGGTGTCAAAAAATATTTATAGTAATTCAATCCTGCATATATGTGTTCTAAGGCAGTCAAAAAAAATTCATAGTGATTTAATCATGCAACTATGTGTTCTAAAGCAGTAAAAAAAATTGAAAGAGATTTAATCATGCATATATGTGTTCCAAGGCTGTCAAAAAAATTTCATAATCATTCAATCATGAATATATGTGTTCTTCGTTGTCAAAAAAAAATCACTGTGATTCAAGCATGCAGATACGTCTTCTAAGGCTGTAAAAAAAGTTTCATAGTGATTCAATCATTCATATATGTGTTCTAAGGCAGTAAAAAAAAATTCATAGTGATTCAATCATGCGTATATGTGTTCTAAGGCTACCAAAATTCTGTATAGTGATTCTATCATGCGTATATGTGTACTAAGGCTGTCAAAAAAAATTGTAGGGATTCAATCATGCATATTTGTGTTTTAAGGCTGTCAAAAAAATTTCAAAGTGATTCAATCATGCATATATGTGTTCTAGGCTATCAGAAAAATTTCATTGTGATTCAATCATACATATATGTGTCCAAAGGCTCTTAAATAAAATTCATAGTGATTCAATCATACTTATATGTGTTCTAATGCAGTCAAATTTTTTTTATAGAGATCTAATCATGCACATATGTGTTCTAAGGCTGTTAAAAAACTGTCATAATGATTTAATTATGCATATACGTATTCAATCATGCATATACGTATATGTGTTTTAAGGCTGTCAAAAAAATTGCTTAGTAATTCAATCATTTATATTTGTGTCCTAAGGATGTCAAAAAAAATTCATAGTAAACCAATAATGCATGTGTTCTTTTTTTGTCAAAAAAATTTCATAGTGATTCAATCATGCATATATGTGTTCTAAGGATGTCAAAAAAAATTCATAGTGATTCAATCATTCATATATGTGTTCTAAGGCTGTCACAAAAAATTCATAGTGATTCAATCAGACATATATTGTTATAATGCTGTCAAAAAAATTTCATAGTGTTTCAATCTTGCATATATGTGTTCTAAGATTGTCAAAAAAAAAATTGTAGTGATATCATCATGCATATACGTGTTCTAAGGTTGTTATTAAAATTTCATACTGACTCAATCATGCATATTTATGTTCTAAGACTGTCAAAAAAAAATTGCCGTGATTTAATCATGCATATATGTATTCTAAGGTTGTCAAAAAAAAATCATTGTGATACAATCATGCATATTTGTGTTCAAAGGTGGTAAACAAAAATTCATAGTGATTCATCACTCATATATATGTTCTAGGGTGTCAAAAAAAATCATAGTGATTCAATCTGGCATATATGTGTTTTAAGCTGGCAAAATGTTTTTATAGTGATACAATAATTCATATATGTGTTCTAAGGCTGTCAAAAAAATTGCTTTGTAATTCAATCATTCATATATATGTCCTAAGGTTGTAAAAACAAATCAAATTGATTCAATAATGCATATATGTGTTCTATGGTTATAAAAAAAAAATCATAGTCATTCAATCTTGAATATATGTGTTCTATGCTTGTCAAAAAAAATTCATAGTGATTAAATCAAGCATATATGTGTTCTAAGGCTGTCAAAAATTTTTTATAGCGATTCAATCATTCAATTATGTATTTTAAGGCTGTCACAAAAAATTCAGTGATTCAATCTGGCATATATGTGTTCTAATGCTGTCAAAAAAATTTCATAGTGATTCAATCTTGCATATATGTGTTCTAAGGCTGTCATAAAAAAATGTAGTGATTCCATCATGCATGTATGTATTCTAAGGTTGTTACTGAAATTTTATAGTGACTCAGTCATGCATATTTATGTTGTAAGACTGACAATCTTTTTTTCACTGATGCAATCATGCATATATGTTTTCTATGGTTGTAAAAAAAAAATCATAGTGATTCAATCATGCATATTTTTGTTGAGGGGTGGTAAAAAAAAATTCATAGTGATTTAATCATTCATATATATGCTATAGGCTGTCAAAAAAATTTCATAGTGATTCAATCTGACATATATGTGTTTTAAGGCTGTGAAAAAAATTCATAGTGATATAATAATTCATATATGTTCTAAGGTTGTCAAAAAAATTGCTTTGTAATTCGAGCTTGCATATATACGTCCTAAGGTTGCCAAAAAAATTCATATTGATTCAATAATGCATATATGTTTTGTATGGTTATCAAATTTTTTTTAATGTGATTCAATCATTCATATGTCTTCTAAGGCTGTCAAAAAATTCCATTGTAATTCAATCTTGCATATTTGTATCCTAAGCTGGTCAAAAAATATTCATAGTGATTTAATCATGCATATATGTGTCCTAAGTTTGTGAAGAAAAAAGCATAGTGATTTAATCTTTCATATATGTTCTAAGGTTGTCAAAAAAAATTCAATGTGATTCAATCATGCATATATGTGTTCTAAGGTTGTCAAAAAAAAGTCATTGTGATTCAATCATACATATATGTGTGCTAAGGCTGTCTAAAAAATTTCATAGTGATTCAATCACGCATATATGTGTTCTAATGCGGTGAAAAAAATTTATAGTGATTCAATCATGCATATATGTGTTCTAGGGCTGTCACAAAAATTTCAGAGTGATTCAATGATGCATATATGTGCTCTAAGGCAGGATTAAAAATTTCATAGTGATTCCATAATGCATATATGTGTTCTAAGGGAAAAAAAATAATTATATAGTGATTCAATCTTGCATATCTGTGTTCTAAGGTTGTCAAAAGATTTTCATAGTGATTCAATCATGCATATATGTGTTCTAAGGCTCTCAAAACATTTTCATAGTGATTCAATCATGCATGTATATGTTCTAATGCAGTAAAAAAAATTAATAAAGATTCAATCTTGCATATATCTGTTCTAACGGTGTCAAAAAATATTTATAGTAATTCAATCATGCATATATGTGTTCTAAGGATGTCAAAAAAATGTCATAGTGATTCAATAATGCATATATGTGTTCTAATGCAGTAAAAAAAATTGATAGAGATTCAATCTGGCATATATGTGTTCTAAGGCTTTCAAAAAAAATTCATAGTCAATCAATCATGCATATATGTGATATAAGGTTGTCAAAAAAATTTCATACTGATTCCATCAAGCATATATGTTTCCTAAGGTTGTCAAATTTTTTTTATAGTGAATCAATAATGCATATACGTGTTCTTTGTTTGTGAAAAAAATTTCATGGTGATTCAATCATTCATATATATGCTCTAAGGCCATCACAAAAATTTCATAGTGATTCAATCATGCATATATATGTGTTCAAAGGCTGTCAAAAAAATTATATAGTGATTCAATCTTTCATACATGTGTTCTAATGCTGTCAAAATTTTTTTATTATGATTCAATCATGCATATATATATTCTGAGGCTGTCAAAAAAATTTCATAGCAATACAATCATGCATATATGTGGTCCAATGCAGTCAAAAAGATTAGATAGAGATTCAATCATGCATATATATGTTCTAAGCCTGTCAAAAAAATTTCATAATGGCGCCATCATCCATATATGTATTCTAGGCTGTCAAAAAAGTTTCATAGTGATTCAATCATGCATATATGCATTCTAAGGGTGAAAAAAACATTCAGATTCAATCATGCATATATGTGTTGTAAGGCTACCAAAAAATTTTCATAGTAATTCAATCATGCATGTGTGTGTTCTAAGGCTGTAAAAAAAATTCATAGTGATTTAATCATGCATATACGTGTTTTAACGCTGACAAAAAAATTTCATAGTGAATCAATCATGCATATATGTGTTCTAAAGCTATCAAAAAATTTCATAGTGATTCAATCATGCATTTATGTGTTCAAAGGCTATCAAAAAAAATTATAGTGATTCAATCATGCATATATCTGTTCTAAGGCTCTTACAAAAATTTTATAGTGATTCAATGATGCACATATGTGTTCTAAGGTTGTTAACAAAATTTCATAGTGATTAATTCTTGCATATATGTGTTCTAACACTGTAAAAAAATTCATTGTGACTTAATCAGGCATATATATGTTCTAATGCTATAAAAAAAAATCATAGAGATTCAATCTTGCATATATGTGTTCTAACGCTGTCAAAAAATTTTATAGTTATTCAATCTTGCATATATGTGTTCTAAGGCTGTAAAAAAAAATGTATAGTGATTCAATCATGCATATCTGTGTTTTAAGGTTGTCACAAAAATTTCATTGTCATTCAATCTTGCATATTTGTGTTCTAAGGCTTTCAAATTTTTTTTACAGAGATTTAATCATGCATATATGTCTTCTAAAGCTGTCAAAAAAATTTCATAGTGATTCAATCATGATTATATGTGTTCTTTTGCTGTCAAAAAAATTTCATAGAGATTCAGTCATGCATATATCTATTATAAGCCTGTGAAAAAAACTTCATTGTGATTCAATCATTCATATATGTGCTATAAGGCTGTCAAAAAAAAATCAAATTCAATCATGCATATATGGGTTCTAAGGCTGTCAAAAAAAATTCAAATTCAATCCTGCATATATGGGTTCTAAGGCTGTCAAAAAAAAATCATGGTGATTCAATCATGCATATATGTGTTCTAATGCAGAAAAAAAAAATCCTAGAGATTTAATCATGCATATATGCCTTCTAAGGCTGTCAAAAAAAAATTTCATAGTGATTCAATCATGCATATATGTGTTTTAATGCTGTCAAAAAAAATTCATAGTGATTAAATCATTCATATATGAGTTCTAAGGGTGTCAAAAAAATTTCACTATGATTCGATCTTGTATATATGTGTTCTAAGGCTGTCAAAAAAAAATTGTAATGATTCAATCATGCATATATCTGTTCTAAGACTGTCAAAAAAATTTTGTAGTGATTCAATCTTGCATATATGTGTTCTAACGCTGTCAAAAAAAGTTCATAGTGATTCAATCTTGTGTATATGTGTTATAAGGCTGTAAAAAAAAATCGTAGTGATTCAATCATGCATATATGTGTTCTAAGGCTGTCAATTTTTTTTTACAGAGATTCAATCATGCATATATGTCTTCTAAAGCTGTAAAAAAAAATTCATAGTGATCCAATCATGTATATATGTGTTGTAAGGCTGTCAAAAAAAAATCATAGTGGTTCAATCATTCATATATGTGTTCTAAGGCTGTCAAAAAAATTGCATAGTCATTTAATCATGCATATATGTGTCCTAAGGTTTTCTAAAAAAATTCATAGTTAATCAATAATGCATATATGTCATCTTTGTCTTTCAAGAAAATTTCAATGTGATTCAATCGTGCATATATTTATTCTAAGGCTGCCAAAAAAAATCTATAGTGATTCAATCATGTATATATGTGTTGTAAGGTTGTCAAAAAAAATTCATAGTGGTTCAATCATTCATATATGTGTTCTAAGGCTGTCAAAAAAATTGCATAGTCATTTAATCATGCGTATATGTGTCCTAAGGTTGTCCAAAAAATTTCATAGTTAATCAATAATGCATATATGTCATCTTTGTCTTTCAAGAAAATTTCAATGTGATTCAATCGTGCATATATTTATTCTAAGTCTGCCAAAAAAAATCTATAGTGATTCAATCATGCATATATGTGTTTTAAGGCAGTCCCAAAAAATTCATAGTGATTTAGTCATGCAAATATGTGCTCTAAGAGCGTTATAAAAATTTCATAGTGAATCAATGCATATGTGTGTTCTAAGGCTGTCAAAAAAATAATATAGTGATTCAATCTTGCATATATGTGTTCTAAGACTGTCAAAAAAATTTCATAGTGATTTAATCATGAATATATGTGTTCTAAGGCTGTAAAAAAAATTTTATAGTGATTCAATTATGCATATATGTTCTAATGCAGAAAAAAAAAATTGATAGAGATTCAATCAAGCAAATATCTGTTCTAGGACTGCCAAAAAAAAAATCACAATGATTCAATCATGCATATATGTATTCTGGATTGTCAACAAAATTTCATAGTGAATGAAACATGCATATATGTGTTCTAATGCTGTCAAAATTTTTTATAATGATTCAATCATTCATATTTGTGTTCAAAGGCTATCAAAATTTTTGTATAGTGATCAATCAAGCATATGTTTGTTCTAAAGCTATCAAAAAAAAATTCATAGTGATTCAATCAAGCATATATGTGTTCTAATGCTGTAAAAAAAAATTCATAGAGATTCAGTCATGCATATATCTGTTCTAAGCCTGTCAAAAAAATTTCATTGTGATTCAATCACTCAGTTATATGCTTTAAGGCTGTCATAAAATTTTCAAAATCAATCATGCATATACGGGTTCTAAGGCTGTCAAAAAAAAATCATAGTGATTCAATCAGGCATATATGTGTTCTAATGCTGAAAAAAAAAATCCTAGAGATTTAATCATGCATATATGTCTTCTAAGGCTGTCAAATAAATTTCATAGTGATTCAATCATGCACATATGTATTATAATGCTGTCAAAAAAATTTCATAGTGATTCAATCATGCATATATATGTTCTAATGCTGTTAAAAAAATTTCATAGTGATTCAATCTTGCATATATGTGTTCAAATGCTGTCAAAAAAATGTCATTGTTATTGAATCTTGCATATATGTGTTCTAAGGTTATAAAAAAAAATTGTAGTTATTCAATCATGCATATATCTGTTATAAGACTGTCACAAAAATTCCATAGTCATTCAATCATGCGTATATGTGTTCTAAGGCTGTAAAAAACAATTCATAGTGATTTAAAAAAATCTCATAGTGATTCAATCTTGCATATATGTGTTCTAATGCTGTCAAAAAAATTTCATAGTGATTCAATCTTGCATATATGTATTCTAAGGCTGTAAAAAAAAAACTTATAGTGATTTAATCATGTATATATGCATTCTAAGGCTGTCCCAAAAATTTTATAGTTTTTAAATCATGCATAACTGTGTTCTAAGGCAGTCAAAAAAATTTCGCCGTGATAAAATCATGCATATATATGTGTTTTAGGGCTGTCAAAAAAATTTGATAGAGATTCAATCACCCATATATGTGTTCTAAGCTTGTCAAAAAAAATTCATAAAGATTCAATCATGCATATATGTATTCAAGGCTATCAAAAAAGTTTCATGCAGGATTGAATCACTATGAATTTTTTTTAACAACCTTAGACACATATATGCATGATTAAATCACTATAAATTTTTTTTGATAGTCTTAGAACACATATATGCAATATTGAATCACTACAAAAATACTTTGACAGCCATAGAACACATGTATGCATGATTGAATCACTATTATTTTTTTGACAACCTTAGAACACATATATGCATGATTGAATCACTATGAAATTTTTTGAACAAGCTTAAAACTCATATATGCTTGATTGAATAACTATGAAATTTATTTCACAATGTTAGAATACATATATGCATGATTAAATCACTATGAATTTTTTTTTGCCAGCCTTAGAACGCATATATGCATGATTGAATTAGAATGATTTTTTTTTAGAGCCTTAGATCACATATATGTACGATTGAATCACTATGAAATTTTTTTGATAGCCTTAAAACACATGTATGCCCGATTGAGTCACTATGAAATTTTTTTGACAACCTTAGAACACAAATATGCATGATTAAATCACTATAAATTTGTTGATAGCATTAGAACACAAATATGCATGATTGAATCACTATAAAATTTTTTTGACAACTTGAGAACACATATATGCATGATTGTATGACAATAAAATGTTTTTGACAGCCTTTGAACGCATATAAGCAAGATTGAAACACTATGAATTTTTTTTGACAGCCATAGAACACATATATGCTTGAGTGAAACACTATGAATTTTTTTTGAGAACCTTAGAACACATATATGCATGATTGAATCACGATACTTTTTTTTTGCCAGCATTGGAACACATGTATGCATGATTGAATCACTATAATATTTTTTTGACAACATTAGAACACATATATGGATGATTAAATCACTACGAAATATTTTTGACAACCCGAGAACACATATATGCAAGATTGAGACACTATGAAATTTTTTTGACGGCCTTAAAACAACTATATGCATGATTGAATCACTATGAAAGTTTTTTAACTCACTATGAATTTTTTTTGCCAGCCTTAGAACACATATATGCATGATTGAATCACTAAGATTTTTTTTGACAATGTTAGAACGCATATATGCATGATTGAATTAGAATGATTTTTTTTTAGAGCCATAGATCACATATATGTACGATTGAATCACTATGAATTTTTTGATAGCCTTAAAACACATGTATGCCGATTGAGTCACTATGAAATTTTTTTGACAACCTTAGAACACAAATATGCATGATTGAATCACTATAATTTTGTTGATAGCATTAGAACACAAATATGCATGATTGAATCACTATGATTGTTTTTCACAACCTGAGAACACATATATGCATGATTGAATGACAATAAAATGTTTTTGACAGCCTTTGAACACATATAAGCAAGATTGAAACACTATGAAATTTTTTTGACAGCCATAGAACACATATATGCATGATTGAATCACTATGAAATTTTTTTGACAACCTTATAACACATATATGCATGATTGAATCACTATAAAGTTTTTTTGCCAGCATTAGAACACATGTAAGCATGATTGAATCACTATAATATTTTTTTGACAACCTTAGAACCCATATGTTGTTGATTAATCACTACCAAATATTTTTGACAACCTTAGAACACATATATGCAAGATTGAGACACTTTGAAATTTTTTTGACGGCCTTAAAACAACTATATGCATGATTGAATCACTATGAATTTTTTTTATAGTATTGGAACACATATATGCATGATTGAATCACATTAATTTTTTTTTTTAGAACTTTAGACCACATATATGCTATATTGAATCAGAATAATTTTTTTTTGACTGCCTTAAAACACATATATGCATGATTGAATCACTATGAAATTTTTTTGACAGCCTTAGAATAAATATATGCAGGATTGAGTCACTATGAAATTTTTTTAACAACCTTAGACATATATGCATGATTAAATCACTATAAATTTTTTTTGATAGCCTTAGAACACATATATGCAGTATTGAATCGTTCTAAAAATACTTTGACAGCCATAGAACACATGTATGCAAGATTGAATCAGTATTATTTTTTTTGACAACGTTAGAACACATATATGCGTGATTAAATCACTATGAAAGTTTTTTAACTCTCTATGAATTTTTTTTGCCAGCCTTAGAACACATATATGCATGATTGAATCACTAAGATTTTTTTTGACAATGTTAGAACGCATATATGCATGATTGAATTAGAATGATTTTTTTTTGAGAGCCTTAGATCACATATATGTACGATTGAATCACTATGAATTTTTTGATAGCCTTAAAACACATGTATGCCGATTGAGTCACTATGAAATTTTTTTGACAACCTTAGAACACAAATATGCATGATTGAATCACTATAATTTTGTTGATAGCATTAGAACACAAATATGCATGATTGAATCACTATGATTGTTTTTCACAACCTGAGAACACATATATGCATGATTGAATGACAATAAAATGTTTTTGACAGCCTTTGAACACATATAAGCAAGATTGAAACACTATGAAATTTTTTTGACAGCCATAGAACACATATATGCATGATTGAATCACTATGAAATTTTTTTGACAACCTTATAACACATATATGCATGATTGAATCACTATAAAGTTTTTTTGCCAGCATTAGAACACATGTAAGCATGATTGAATCACTATAATATTTTTTTGACAACCTTAGAACCCATATGTTGTTGATTAATCACTACCAAATATTTTTGACAACCTTAGAACACATATATGCAAGATTGAGACACTTTGAAATTTTTTTGACGGCCTTAAAACAACTATATGCATGATTGAATCACTATGAATTTTTTTTATAGTATTGGAACACATATATGCATGATTGAATCACATTAATTTTTTTTTTGAGAACTTTAGACCACATATATGCTATATTGAATCAGAATAATTTTTTTTTGACTGCCTTAAAACACATATATGCATGATTGAATCACTATGAAATTTTTTTGGCAGCCTTAGAATAAATATATGCAGGATTGAGTCACTATGAAATTTTTTTAACAACCTTAGACATATATGCATGATTAAATCACTATAAATTTTTTTTGATAGCCTTAGAACACATATATGCAGTATTGAATCGCTCTAAAAATACTTTGACAACCATAGAACACATGTATGCAAGATTGAATCAGTATTATTTTTTTTGACAACGTTAGAACACATATATGCGTGATTGAATCACTATGAAATTTTTTTAACTCACTATGATTTTTTTTTGCCAGCCTTAGAACACATATATGCATGATTGAATCACTAAGATTTTTTTTGACAATGTTAGAACGCATATATGCATGATTGAATTAGAATGATTTTTTTTTAGAGCCTTAGATCACATATATGTACGATTGAATCACTATGAATTTTTTGATAGCCTTAAAACACATGTATGCCGATTGAGTCACTATGAAATTTTTTTGACAACCTTAGAACACAAATATGCATGATTGAATCACTATAATTTTGTTGATAGCATTAGAACACAAATATGCATGATTCAATCACTATGATTGTTTTTCACAACCTTAGAACACATATATGCATGATTGAATGACAATAAAATGTTTTTGACAGCCTTTGAACACATATAAGCAAGATTGAAACACTATGAAATTTTTTTGACAGCCATAGAACACATATATGCATGATTGAATCACTATGAAATTTTTTTGACAACCTTATAACACATATATGCACAATAGAATTACTATAATTTTTTTAACACATGTAAGCTTGCTTGAATCACTATAATATTTTTTTGACAACCTTAGAACCCATATGTGGTTGATTAATCACTACCAAATATTTTTGACAACCTTAGAACACATATATGCAAGATTGAGACACTTTGAAATGTTGTTGACAGCCTTAAAACAACTATATGCATGATTGAATCACTATGATTTTTTTTTATAATATTGAAACACATATACGCATGATTGAATCACATTAATTTTTTTTTTAGAACTTTAGAACAAATATATGCTAGATTGAATCACATTAATTTTTTTTTACTGCCTTAAAACACATATATGCATGATTAAATCACTATGAATTTTTTTTGACAGCCTTAGAATAAATATATGCAGGATTGAATCACTATGAATTTTTTTTAACAACCTTAGACACATATATGCATGATTAAATCACTATAAATTTTTTTTGATAGTCTTAGAACACATATATGCAATATTGAATCACTACAAAAATACTTTGACAGCCATAGAACACATGTATGCATGATTGAATCACTATTATTTTTTTTGACAACCTTAGAACACATATATGCATGATTGAATCACTATGAAATTTTTTGAACAAGCTTAAAACTCATATATGCTTGATTGAATAACTATGAAATTTATTTCACAATGTTAGAATACATATATGCATGATTAAATCACTATGAATTTTTTTTTGCCAGCCTTAGAACGCATATATGCATGAATGAATTAGAATGATTTTTTTTTAGAGCCTTAGATCACATATATGTACGATTGAATCACTATGAAATTTTTTTGATAGCCTTAAAACACATGTATGCCCGATTGAGTCACTATGAAATTTTTTTGACAACCTTAGAACACAAATATGCATGATTAAATCACTATAAATTTGTTGATAGCATTAGAACACAAATATGCATGATTGAATCACTATAAATTTTTTTTGACAACTTGAGAACACATATATGCATGATTGTATGACAATAAAATGTTTTTGACAGCCTTTGAACGCATATAAGCAAGATTGAAACACTATGAATTTTTTTTGACAGCCATAGAACACATATATGCTTGAGTGAATCACTATGAATTTTTTTTGAGAACCTTAGAACACATATATGCATGATTGAATCACGATACTTTTTTTTTGCCAGCATTGGAACACATGTATGCATGATTGAATCACTATAATATTTTTTTGACAACATTAGAACACATATATGGATGATTAAATCACTACGAAATATTTTTGACAACCCGAGAACACATATATGCAAGATTGAGACACTATGAAATTTTTTTGACGGCCTTAAAACAACTATATGCATGATTGAATCACATTAATTTTTTTTTGAGAACTTTAGAACACATATAAGCTTGATTGAATCACAATAGTTTTTTTGACAACCTTAGACGGATATATGCATGGTTGAGTCACTATGATTTTTTTTTTACAGACTTAAAACACATATATGCATGATTGAATCACTATAAAATTTTTTGACAACCTTACAACACATATATGCATGATTGAATCACTATAAGTTTTTTTTGACAATCTTAGAACACATATATGCATGATTGAATCACTACAAAGTTTTTTTGACAGCCTTAGAACACATATATGCATGATTGAATCACTATGAAATTTTTTTGACAGCCTTAGAATAAATATATGCATGATTGATTCACTATAACATTTTTTTGACAACCTTAGACATATATATGCAAGATTAAATCACTATAATTTTTTTTGACAGCCTTAGAACACATATATGCTGGATTAAATTGCTAAAAAAATATTTTGACAGCCATAGAACACATATATGCATGATTGAATCACTATTAAATTTTTTTTCCAACCTTGGAACAGATATTTGCATGATTGAATCACTATGAATTTTTTTTTACAGCCTTAAAACTCATATATGCTTGATTGAATAACTATGAAATTTATTTCACAATGTTAGAATACATATATGCATGATTAAATCACTATGATTTTTTTTCCCAGCCTTAGAATAATTATAAGCATGATTAATTCAATAAGAATTTTTTTTGACAACGTTCGAATGCATGTTTGCATGATTGAACTAGAATGTACTTTTTTGACAGCCTTAGAACACATATATGCATGATTGAATCACTATGAAATTTTTTTGACAGCCTTAGAATACATATATGCGGGATTGAATCACTGTAATTTTTTTTTAACAACCTTAGACGCATATATGCATGATTAAATCACTATAAATTTTTTTTGATAGCCTTAGAACATATATATGCAGGATTAAAACACATGTATGTATGATTGAATCACTATTATTTTTTTTGACAACTTTAGAACACATATATGCGTGATTGAATCACTATGAATTTTTTTTATCTGCCTTAAAACTCATATATGCTCGATTGAATAACTATGAAATTTATTTCACAATGTTAGAATACATATATGAATGATTAAATCACTATGAATTTTTTTTGCCATCCTTAGAATTTTTTGGACAATGTTAGAATGAAGTTTTTTTGAGAGCCTTAGATCACATATATGTACGATTGAATCACTATGAATTTTTTTTGATAGCCTTCAACAGATGTATGCCCGATTGAGTCACTATGAATTTTTTTTGACAGCCTTAGAACACAAATATGCATGATTGAATCACAATAATTTTGTTGATAGCATTAGAACACAAATATGCATGATTGAATCACTATAAATTTTTATTGACAACCTTAGAACACATATATGCATGATTGAATCATAATAAAATATTTTTGACAGCCTAAGAACACATATAAGCAAGATTGAAACAATATAATTTTTTTTGACAGCCATAGAACACATATATACTTGATTGAATCACTATGATTTTTTTTTGACAACCTTAGAACACATATATGCATGATTGAATCACTATAATTTTTTTTTGCCAGCATTTGAACACATGTATGCATGATTGAATTACTATAATATTTTTTTGAGAACATTAGAACACATATATGGATGATTAAATAACTACGAAATATTTTTGACAGTCTTAGAACACATATATGCAAGATTGAGACACTATGAATTTTTTTTGACAGCCTTAAAACAAATATATGCGTGATTGAACCACTATGAATTTTTTTTATAGTATTGGAACACATATATGCATGATTGAATCACATTAATTTTTTTTTTGAGAACTTTAGAACACATATATGCTTGATTGAATCACAATACATTTTTTTGACAGCCTTAGAACACATATATGCATGGTTGAGTCACTATGATTTTTTTTTTACAGACTTAAAACACATATATGCTTGATTGAATCATTATAAATTTTTTTGACAACCTTACAACACATATATGCATGATTGAATCACTATAAGTTTTTTTTGACAACCTTAGAACACATATATGCATGATTGAATCACTACAAAGTTTTTTTGAGAGCCTTAGAATACATATATGCATGATTGAATCACTATGAAATTTCTTTGACAACCGTAGAATACATATATGCATGATTGAATCACTATGAAATTTTTTTGACAATCTTAGACACATATATTCATGATTAAATTACTATAAACTCTTTTTGACCACCTTAGAACACATATATGCAGGATTGAATCGCCATAAAATATTTTGACAGCCATAGAACACATATATACATGATTGAATCACTATTAATTTTTTTTTACAACCTTAGAACACATATTTTCATGATTGAATCACTATGAATTTTCTTTTGACAGCCTTAAAACTCATATATGCTTGATTGCATAACTATGAAATTTATTTCACAATGTTAGAATACATATTTGCATGATTAAATCACTATGATTTTTTTGAAAACGTTAGAACGCATATTTGCATGATTGAATTAGAATGAATTTTTTTGACAGCCTTAGATCACATATATGCACGATTGAATCCCTATGATTTTTTTTTATAGCCTTAGAACACATGTATGCCCGATTGAGTAAATATGATTTTTTTTTATAGCCTTAGAACACAAATATGCATGATAGAATCACTTTAATTTTTTTGATAGTGTTAGAACATAAATATGCATAATTGAATCACTATAAATTTTTTTTGACAACCTTAAAACATATATATGCATGATTGAATAATAATGAGTTTTTTTTACAGCCTTAGAACACATATATGCATGATTAATTGACTATGAAATCTTTTTGACAACTTAGAAGACATATACGCATGATTGAATCAGTTTCTTTTTTTTTTGAACCTCATTAGAACATATATATAAATGATTCAACCACTATGATTTTTTTTTGACAGCCTTAGAACACATATATGCATTTATTGAATAACTATGATTTTTTTTTACAGCCTTAGAACACATACATGCATGATTGAATCACTATAAAATTTTACCTAGAACATTAGATCACATATATGCATGATTGAATCACTATAATTTTTTTTTGAGAAACTAAAAACACATATCTATAGGATTGAATCATTATGAATTTTTTTTGAGAGCCTTAGAATACATATATGCAAGAATGAAATTCTTTTAACAGCCTTAGTACACATATGTGCATGATTTAATCACTAAGAAATTTTTTTGACAGCGTTAGAACACATATATGCATGATTGAATCACTATGATTTTTTTTTCACATACTTAGAACACATATTTGCATGATTGAATCAGAATGAATTTTGTTTGACAGCCTTAAAACACATATATGCGTGATTGAATCAAAATGATTTTTTTTTATTGCCTTATAACACATATATCCATGACTGAAATCTTTTTTACAACCTTAGAAGACATATATGCTTGATTGAATCACTATACATTTTTTTTACCAAAATAGAACATATATGTGCATGATTAAATCACTATTAAATTTTTTTGAGAGCCTTAAAACACATATATGCATTGATTGAATCTGTATGAAATTTCTTTTGGTAGCCAAAGAATACATATATACATGTATGAATTATTACAAATTTTTTTTGACAGCCTTAGAACACATATGTGCATGATTGAATCCCTATAATTTTTTTTTGACAACCTTAGAACACATATACGCTAGATAGAATCACAATGATTTGTTTTTTATAGACTTAGAAAACATATATTCATGATTGAATCATAGTGATTTTTTTTTTGAAATCCTTAGGACAAATATATGCATGATTGAATCACCATAAATGTTTTTGACAGCCTTAGAGCACATATATGCACCATTGAATCACTATGATTTTTTTTTACAGCCTTAGAACACATATATGGAAGATTGTTTCAGTATGAATTTTTTTTAGAGCATTAGCATACATAAAAGCAAGAATGAAATTTGTTTGACAACCTTAGAACACATATATGCAAGATTTAATCACTAAGAAATTTTTTTGACAGCTTAGAACACATATATGAATGATTGAGTCACTATGATTTTTTTTTGACAAACTTAGAACACATATATGCGTGATTGAATGATAATGAATTCATGATTGAATCGTAATGAATTTTTGTTGACAACCTTAGAACATGTATATGCATGATTGAATCACCATGAATTTTTTTTGACAGCCTTAGAACACATATATGCATGATTAAATGACTGTAAAATCCTTTTGACAACCTTAGAACACATATTTGCATGATTGAATAACTGCAATTTTTTTTCACCACATTAGAACACAATATATATATATATATATAAATATATATTCAAGATTCAATCACTATTGTTTTTTTTTTGACAGCCTTATGACACATACATGCATTGATTAAATCACTATGAAATCTTTTTCACAGCCTTATAATGCATATATGCATGATTGAATCACTTCAAATTTTTTTAGACAGCATTACAACACATATATGCATGATTGAATCATTATAAATTTTTTTTGACAACCTTAGAACACATATATGCATGATTGGATCACTATGAAATATTTTTGACAGCCTTAGAACACTTATAAGCAAAATTAAATCACTATGAAATTTTTTTGACAGCCTTAGAACACATATATGCATGATTGAATCACTATGAAATTTTTTGACTGCATTAGAACACATATATGCACGATTGAATCACTATAAATTTTTTTTGACAACCTTAGATCACATATCCGCAGGATTGAATAAATATAAAAATTTTTTACAGCCTTGGAACACATATATGCATCATTGGATCAATATAAAATATTTTTGGCAGCCTTGGAACATATATAAGCAAGATTGAATCACTATGAGTTTTTTTTTTACAACCTTAGAACACATATATGCATGATTGAATCACTATGAAATTTTCTTGATGGCATTAGAACACATATATGCTTATTTAAATCTCTATAAATCTTTTTTGACAACCATTGAACATATATCTACAGGATTGAATCATTATGAATTTGTTTTTTACAGCCTTAGAACACATATATGCATGATTTAATCACAATAAAATATTTTTGACAGCCTTAGAGCACATATAAGCAAGATTGAATCACTGTAAAAAAAATTTGTGAGCCATAAAACACATATATGCATGATTGAAACATTATAATATTTTTTAGAAAACCTTAGAACACATATATGCATGATTGAATCAGTATGAACTATTTTTGACAGTCGTAGAACACATATAAGCTAGATTGAGTCACTATGAAATTTTTTGACAGCTTTAGAACACATATATGCATGATTGAATCTCTATGAATTTTTTTTGACAACATTCGAACAAATATATGCAAGATTGAATCACTATAATTTTTTTTTGATAACCTTAGAACACAGATATGCATGTATAAATCACTATAATTTTTTTTTGACAACCTTAGAACACATATATGCAAGATCGAATCACTATGAAAATGTTTTGATAGCCTTAGAACACATATATAAATGATTGAATTATAATGAATTTTTTTTGCCAAACATAGAACACATATATGCATCATTGAATCATCATGATTTTTTTTTAACAGCCTTAGAACACATATATGCGTGATTGGATCACAATGATTTTTTTTTTATAGCCTTAGAACACATATATGCATGATTAAATGAGAATGAAATCTTTTTGACAACTTTAGAACACATATATGCATGATTAAATCACTATAAATTTTTTTGACTACATTAGAACATATATATACATGATTCAATCACTATGATTTTTTTTATTGCCTTAGAACACATATATGCATTGATTGAATCACTATGATATTTTTTTGATAGCCTCAAAACACTTATAAGCAAGATTGATTCCCTATGAAATTTTTTAGTCAGCCTTAGAACACTTATATGCATGATTGAATCACTATGAATTTTTTTTATAGCCTTAGAACACATATTTGATGGACTGAATCACTATGATTTTTTTTATAGCATTAGAACACATATATCCATTGATTCAATCATTATGAAATATTTTTGACAGCCTTAGAACTCATATAAGCAAGATTGAATCACTATGAAATTTTTCTAACAACCTTAGAACACATATATGCATGATTGAATCACTATCAATTTTTTTTACAGCATTAGAACACATATATGGATGATTGAATCACTATAAAATATTTTTGACAGCCTTAGAACACATATATGCGTGATTGAATCACTATGAAAATATTTTTGACATCCGTAGATCACTTATAAGCAATATTGAATCACTATGAAAATTTTTTCACAGCCTTAGAACACATATATGCATGATTGAATTGGTATGAAAATTTTTTGACAGCCTTAGAACATATATATGAATGATTGAATCACTTTAATTTGTTTTTTGACAACCTTAGAACACATATTTGCAGGATTCAATCATTATGATTTTTTTTTACTGCCTTAGAACACATATATGCAAGATTAAATCACCATGAAATATTTTTGATAGCCCTATAACACATATAAGCAATATTGAATCACTATGAAATTTTTTTATAGCCTTAGAACACATATATGTATGATTGAATCACTATGAAATATTTTTGACAACCTTAGAACACATATAAGCAAGTTTGAATCACTATGAATTTTTTTTGACAGCCTTAGAACACTTATATGCAAGATTGAATCACTATGAAATTTTTTTGACACCCTTAGAACATATATATGCATGACTGAATTACTATATAATTTTTTTGACAGCATTACAACATATATATGCATGATTGAATCACTATAATTTATTTGTGACAACCTTAGAACACATATTTGCAGGATTCAATCATTATGATTTTTTTTTACAGCCTCAGAACCCTTATGTGCAAGATTAAATCACCATAAACACATATATGCATGATTGAGTCACTATAAATTTTGTTTGACAACGTTAGAACATATTCATCCAGGATTGAAGAATTATAAATTTTTTTGACCGCTTTAGAATAGATATATGCTTGATTGAATCACTATGAAATATTTTTGACAGCCTTAGAACACATATAAGCAAGATTGAATCACTATGAATTTTTTTTTACAGCCTTGGAACACATATATACAAGATTGAATCACTATGAATTTTTTTTTACAGCCTTAGAACAAATATATGCATGATTGAATCACTATCAAATTTTTTGACAGCATTAAAACATATATATGCATGATTGAATTACGATATTTTTTTTTGACAACCTTAGAACACATATTTGAAGTATTCAATCATTATGATTTTTTTTTACTGCCTCAGAACACAAATATGCAAGATTGAATGACTATCAAATTTTTTTAATAGCCATATTACACATATATGCATGATTACACTTAAATGCATGATTTCATCACTAAGAAAGAACACATATATGCATGATTGCATCACTAAGAAATTACACTTATATGCTTGATTGAATCACTATAATTTTTTTTGACAGCATTGGAATACATGTAAGCATGATTGAATCACTATAATGTTTTTTTCACAACTTTAGAACACATATATGCATGATTGAATCAATATGTACTATTTTTGACAACCTTAGAATACATATAAGCAAGATTGAATCACTATGAAATTTTTTTGACAGCCTTAGAACACATATATGCATGATTGAGTCACTATAAATTTTTTTTGACAGCATTAGAACACATATATGCATGATTGAATCACTATAAATTTTGTTGACAACCTTAACACACATATCTGCAGGATTGAATCATTATGATTATTTTTTTAGAGCCTGAGAACATATATTATATGCATGATTGAAAAACTATGAAATTATTTTGACAGCCAAAGAACACATATAAGCAAGATTGAATCTCCAAGAAATTTTTTTGACAGCCTTAGAACACATATATGCAAGATTGAATCACTATTAAATTTTTTTGACTGCATTAGAACACATATATGCATGATTGAATCAATATAAAGTTTTTTGAATACCTTAGAACACATATTTGTAGGATTGAATCATTATGAATTTTTTTCACAGCCTTAGAAAACATGCACGATTGACTCACAATAAAATATTTTTGACAGCCTTAGAACACATATATGTATTATTAATCACCATGAATTTTTTTTTACCGCATTATAACAAATATATGCATGATTGAGTAATTATAAAAATTTTTTGACAACCTTAGAACACAATATATGCAGGTTTGAATAATTATCAATTTTTTTTGACAGCCTTAGAACACATATATGCTTGATTGAATCACTATGACATATTTTTAACAACCTTAGAACACATATAAGCAAGATTGAATCACTATGAATTTTTTTGACAACCTTAGAACACATATATGCATGATTGAATCACTGTAAAAAAATTTTTACAGCCTTAGAACACATACATGCATGATTGAATCAGTATGAATTGTTTTTTACAGCTTTAGAACATATATATGCAAGATTGACTCACTATGATTTTTTTTGACAGCCTTAGAACACATATACGCATGACTGAATCACTATAAATTTTTTTTTGACAGCCTTATCACACATATTTGCAGGATTGAATCATTATGATTTTTTTTACAGCCTTAGAACACATATATGCAAGATTGAATCACTATGAAATATTTTTGAAAGGCTGAGAACACATATAAGCAAGATTTATTCACTTTGAAAATTTTTTGACATCCTTAGAACACATATATGCATGATTGAATCCCCATGATTTTTTTTTGAAAACTTGGAACACATATATGCAAGATTGAATCACCGTGATATATGCAAGATTGAATAACTATAATTTTTTTTGACAACCATAGAACACATATTTGCGAGTTTGAATCATTATAAAATTTGTTTTTATAGCCTTAGAACACATATGTGCATGATTGAGTCACTTAGAAATACTTTTAATACCCTTAAAAATCATATAAGCAACATTGAATCACTATGAAATTTTTTTGACAGCTTTAGAACACATATATGCATGATTAAATCACCATGAGTTTATTTTGACAGCCTTAGAACACATACATGCATGATTGAATCACTATACATTTTTTTGACAACTTTAGAACACATATCTACAGGATTAAATCATTATGATTTTTTTTACAGCCTTAGAACACATATAGGCAAGATTGAATCACTATGAAATATTTTTGATAGCCTTAGAAAACATATATGCAAGATTAAATCACTATGATTTTTTTTGACAACCTTAGAACACATATATGCATGATTGAATCACTATGAATTTTTTTTTACCACATTGGAACAAATATATGCGTGATTGAATCACTTTAATTTTTATTTGACAATCTTAGAACATATATGTGTAGGATTGAATCATTATGAAATTTGTTTTTACAGCCTTAGAACACACATATGCATGATTGAATCACTATGAATTTTTTTTGACAGACTTAGAACACTTATAAGCAAGATTGAATCATTATAAAATTTTTTTGATAGCCTTAAAACACATATATGCATGATTGAATCACTATGAATTTTTTTTACTGCATTAGAACACATATATGCATAATTGAATTACTATATTTTTCTTTGACAACCTTAGAACACATATCTTCAAAATTGAATCATTATAAATTTTTTTATAGTCTTGGAACACATATATGCATGATTGAATCACTATAAAATGTTTTAGACAGCCTTAGAACACATATAAGCAAAATTGATTCACTATGAACTTCTTTTAACAACCATAGAATACATATATGCATGATTTAATCACTATAATTTTTTTTGACAGCATTAGAACACATATATGCTTGATTGAATCACTATAATTTTTTTTTGACAACCTTAGAACATATATTTGCTGGATTGGATCTCTATGAATTTGTTTTTTATAGCCTTCGAACACATGTATGCATGATTTAATGACAATGAAATATTTTAACTGCCTTAAAACACATTTAAGCAAGATTGAGTCACTATGAATTTTTTTTTCAAGCTTAGAACACATATAAGCAAGATTGAATCACTATGAGGTTATTTTGACAGCCTTAGAACACATATATGCATAATTGAATCACTATAATTTTTTTTTGACAACTTAAGAACACATATCTGCAGGATTGAATCATTATGATTTTTTTTTCAGCATTAGAACAAATATATACATGATTGAATCACTATGAAATATTTTTGATAGCCTTAGAAAACATATAAGCAAGATGAAATAACTATGAATTTTTTTGACGGCCTTAGAACACATATATGCATGATTTAATCACTATGAAATTTTTTTGACAACATTGGAAAACATATATGCGTGATTGAATCACTATAATTTTTTTTGACAACCTTAGAACATATGCCTGTAGGATTGAATCATTATGAAATTTATTTTTATACCCTTTAAACACATATATTTATGATTGAATCACAATGAATTTTTTTTGACAGCCTTAAAACACTTTTAAGCAAGATTGAATCATTATGAAAATTTTTTGATAGCCTTAAAACACATATATGCATGATTGAATCACTATGAAATTTTTTGACTGCATTAGAACACATATATGCATAATTGAATCACTATAATTTTTTTTGACAACCTTAGAACACATATCTGCAGGATTGAATCATTATAAATTTTTTTACAGCCTTAGAACACATATATGTATGATTGAATCACTATAAAATGTTTTTGACAGCCTAAGAACACATATAAGCAAAATTGAGTCACTATGAACTTTTTTTGACAGCCTTAGAACACATATATGCAAGATTGAATCACTATGAATTTTTTTGACAGCCTTAGAACACATATATACATGATTGAATTATTGTGATTTTTTTTTTACAGTATTAGAGCATATATATGCTTGATTGAATCACTATAATTTATTTTTGACAACCTTAGAACACATATTTGCAGAATTCAATCATTATGATTCTTTTTTACTGCCTCAGAACACATATATGCATGATTGAGTCACTATAACTTTTTTTGACAACCTTAGAACATATATATGCAGGATTGAAGAATCATAATTTTTTTTTGACAGCCTTAAGACACATGTATGCTTGATAGAATCACTATGAAATATTTTTGACAGCCTTAGAACACGTATAAGCAAGATTGAATCACTATGAAATTTTTTTGACAGCCTAAGAACACATATGCAAGATTGAATCACTATAATTTTTTTTTGACAGCTTTAGAACACATATATGCATGATTGAATCACCATGATTTTTTTTAAAGCTTTAGAACACATATATGCAAGATTGAATCACTATAATTTTTTTTGACGACCTTAGAACACATATCTGCAGGATTGAATCATTATAAAATTTGTTTCTACCGCCTAAGAACACATATGTGCATGATTGAATCACTATGAAATACTTTTAATAGTCTTTAAAATCATATAAGCAGGATTGAATCACTATGAAATTTTTTTGACAGCTTTAGAAGACATATATGCATGATTGAATCACTATAAGTTTATTTTTTACAGCCTTCAAACACGTATATGCATGATTTAAGGACAATGAAATATTTTTAACAGCCTTAAAACACATTTAAGCAAGATTGAATCACTATAAAAAATTTTTTACAGCCTTAGAACACGTATAAGCAAGATTGAATCACTATGGGTTTATTTTGACAGCCTTAGAACACATATATGCATGATTGAATCATTATGATTTTTTTTTACAGCCTTAGAACAAATATATACATGATTGAATCACTATAAAATATTTTTGATAGCCTTAGAAAGCATATAAGCAAGTTGAAATCACTATGAATTTTTTTGACAACCTTAGGACACATAGATGCATGATTGAATCACTATGAAATGTTTTTGACAACATTGGAACACTTATTTGCGTGATTGAATCACTAAATTTTTTTTTGACTACCTTAGAACATATATCTGTAGGATTGATTCATTATGAAATTTGTTTTTACTGCTCTAGAACACATATATTTATGATTGAATCACTATGATTTTTTTTTTAAAGCCTTAGAACACTTATAATTAAGATTGAATTATTATGAATTTTTTTTGGTGGCCTTAAAACACATATTTGTATGATAGAATCACTATGAAATTTTTTGACTGCATTAGAAGACATATATGCATATATGAATTACTATAATTTTTTTTGACAACCTTAGAACACATATCTGCAGAATTGAATCATTATAAATATTTTTACAGCCTTGGAACACATATATGTATGATTGAATCACTGTAAAATGTTTTTGACAGCCTTAGAACACATATAAGCAAAATTGAATCACTATGAACTTTTTTTGACAGCCTTAGAACACATATATGCAAGATTGAATCACAATGAAATTTTTTTGATAGCCTTAGAACACATATATGCATGATCGAATCACTTTGAATTTTTTTTTACAGCATTAGAACATATATATGCATGATTGAATCACTATAATTTTTTTTGACAACTTTAGAACACATATTTGCAATATTCAATCATTATGATTTTTTTTTACTGCCTCAGAACACATATATGCATGATTAAATCACCATGAACACATATATGCATGATTGAGTCACTATAAATTTTTTTTGACAACCTTAGAACATATATATGCAGGATTAAAGAATTATAATTTTTTTTTACAGCCTTAGAACACATATATGCTTCATTGAATCACTATAAAATATTTTTTACAGCCTTAGAACACATATAAGCAAGATTGAATCACTATGAAATTTTTTTGACAGCCTCATAATACATATATGCAATATTGAATCACTATGAAATTTTTTTCACAACCTTAGAACACATATATGCATGATTGAATCACTATGAATTTTTTTTGACAGCATTAGAACATATATTTACATGATTGAATAAATATAATTTTTTTTTTACAACCTTAGAACACATATTTGCAGGATTAAATGATTATGATTTTTTTTTACTGCCTTAGAACACATATATGCAAGATTGAATGACTATCAATTTTTTTTAATAGCCATATTACTCATATAAGGATGGTTACACTTATATGCATGATTGGATCAGTAAGAAAGAACACATATATGCATGATTGCATCACTAAGATTTTTTTTTGACAGCCTTAGAACACATATATGGAAGATTGAATCACTATAAAAAAATTTTGACAGCCTAAGAAGACATATATGCATGATTGAATCACTATCAAATTTTTTTACAGCATTAGAACATATATATGCATGATTGAATCACAATAAATTTTTTTTGACAACCTTAGAACACATATTTGCAGGATTCAATCATTATGATTTTTTTTTACTGCGTCAGAACACATATATGCAAGATTGAATGACTATCAATTTTTTTTAATAGCCATATTACACATATATGCATGATTACACTTATATGCATGATTGCAGCACTAAGAAAGTACACATATATGCATGATTGCATCACAAAGAAATTACATATATATGCATGATTGAATCACTATAACATTTTTTTTTACAGCATTCGAGTAAATATAAGCATGATTGAATCACTATTATGTTTTTTTGACAACTTTAGAACATATATATGCATGATTAAATCAATATGAACTATTTTTGACAGCCTTAGAACACATATAAGCAAGATTGAATCACTATGAAATTTTTTTGACAACCTTAGAACACATATATGCATGATTGAATCACTATAATTTTTTTTGACAGTATTAGAACACATATATGCATGATTGAATCACTATCAATTTTTTTTGACAGCATGAAAACATATATATGCATGATTGAATCAAAATATTTTTTTTTGACAACCATAGAACACATATTTGTAGGATTCAATCATTATGAGTTATTTTTACTGCGTCAGAATACATATATACAAGATTGAATGACTATCAAATTTTTTTAATAGCCATATTACACATATATGCATGATTACACTTATATGCATGATTGCATCACTAAGTACACATATATGCATGATTGCATCACAAAGAAATTACATATATATGCATGATTGAATCACTATAATTTTTTTTTGACAGCATTCGAATACATGTAAGCATGATTGAATCACTATAATATTTTTTTGACAACTTTAGAACCCATATATGCATGATTGAATCAATATGAACTATTTTTGACAGCCTTAGAACATATATAAGCAAGATTGAATCAATATGATTTTTTTTTGACAACCTTAGAACACATATATGCATGATTGAATCACAATAATTTTTTTTTGACAACATTTGAACACATATATGCATGATTGAATCACTATAATTTTTTTTTGACAACCTTAACACACATATCTGCAGGATTGAATCATTATGAATATTTTTTTAGAGCCTGAAAACATATATATGCATGATTGAACAACTATGAAATTATTTGACAGCCTAAGAACACATATAAGCAAGATTGAATCTCCATGAAATTTTTTTGTCAGCCTTAGAACACATATATGCATGATTGAATCACTATTAATTTTTTTTGAATGCATTAGAACACATATATGCATGATTGAATCCATATAAAGTTTTTTGACAACCTTAGAACACATATTTGTAGGATTGAATCATTATGAATTTTTTCACAGCCTTAGAACACATGCATGATTGAATCACTATAACATATTTTTGACAACCTTAGAACACATATATGCATGATTGAATCACCATGATTTTTTTTTTACAGCATTACAACAAATATATGCATGATTGAGTAACTATAATTTTTTTTTCACAACCTTAAGACACATATATGCAGGTTTGAATATTTATAAATTTTTTTCACAGCCTTAGAACACATATATGCTTGATTGAATCACTATGAAATATTTTTGACAACCTTAGAACACAAATAAGCAAGATTGAATAACTATGAATTTTTTTGACAACCTTAGAACACATATATGCATGATTGAATCACTATAAATTTGTTTTTACAGCATTAGAACACATATATGCATGCTTGAATGAGTATGAATTGTTTTTGACAGACTTAGAACACATATAAGCAAGATTGAATCACTATGATTTTTTTTTACAGCCTTAGAACACATATATGCATGATTGAATCACTATAAAATTTTTTGATAGCATTAGAACACATATATGCATTATTGAATCACTATAATTTTTTTTCACAGCCTTAGAACACATATTTGAAGAATTGAATGGTTATGATTTTTTTTTTATAGCCTTAGAACACATATATGCCAGATTGAATCACTTTGACATGTTTTTGATAGGCTAAGAACACATATAAGCAAGATTTAATCACTTTGAAACTTTTTTGACAGCCTTAGAACATATATATGCATGATTGAATCACCATGATTTTTTTTTTAAAGCTTTAGAATACATATATGCATGATTCATTCACTATAATTGTTTTTGACAACCATAGAACACATATCTGCAGTATTGAATCATTATAAAATTTGTTTTTACAGCCTTGGAACACACATGTGCCTGATTGAATCACTATGAAATACTTTTAACAATCTTAAAAATCATATAAGCAAGATTGAATCACTATGAAGTTTATTTGACAGCTTTAGAACACATATATGTAAGATTGAATCACTATGAGTTTATTTTGACAACCTTAGAACACATATATGGATGATTGAATCACTATACTTTTTTTTGACAACTTTAGAACACATATCTGCAAGATTGAATCATTATGATTTTTTTACAGCCTTAGAACTCATACATGCATGATTAAATCACTATGAAATATTTTTGATAGCCTTAGAAATCGTATATAAGCAAGATTAAATTACTATGATTTTTTTTGACAGCCTTAGAACACATATATGCATTATTGAATCACTATGATTTTTTTTGACAACATTGGAAAACATATATGCGTGATTGAATCACTTTAATTTTTTTTTGACAACCTTAGAACACATATCTGTAGGATTGAATCATTATGAAATTTGTTTTTACAACCTTAGAACACATATATACATGATTGAATCACTATGAATTTTTTTTTACAGCTTTAGAACACTTAAAAGCAAGATTGAATCATTATGAAATTTTTTTGACAACATTGGAACAAATATATGCGTGATTGAATCACTTTAATTTTTTTTTGACAATCTTAGAACATTTATCTGTAGGATTGAATCATTATGAAATTTGTTTTTACAGCCTTAGAACACACATGTGCATGATTGAATCACTATGAATTTTTTTTGACAGACTTAGAACACTTATAAGCAAGATTGACTTATTATGAAATTTTTTTTATAGCCTTAAAACACATATATGCTTGATTGAATCTCTATGAAATTCTTTGACTGCATTAGAACACATGTATGCATAACTGAATCACTATAAATTTTCTTTGACAACCGTAGAACACATATCTTCAAAATGGAATCATTATAAATTTTTTTACAGCCTTGGAACACATATATGCATGATTGAATCACTATCAAATGTTTTTGACAGCCTTAGAACACATATAAGCAAAATTGAATCACTATAAACTTTTTTTTACAGCCATAGAATACATATATGCATGATTGAATCACTATAATTTTGTTTTGACAGCATTAGAACACATATATGCTTGATTGAATCACTATAAATTTTTTTTTATAACCTTAGAACATATATCTGCAGGATTGAATTACTATGAATTTGTTTTTTACAGCCTTCGAACACATATATGCATGATTTAATGACAATGAAATATTTTTAACAGCCTTAGAACACAGTTAAGCAGGATTGAATCACTATAAAAAAAATTTGACAGCCTTAGAACACATATAAGCAAGATTGAATCACTATGACTTTATTTTGACAGCCTTAGAACACATACATGCATGATTGAATCACTATAAATTGTTTTTGACAACTTAAGAACACATATCTGTAGGATTGAATCATTATGATTTTTTTTTACAACCTTAGAACAAATATATACATGATTGAATCACTATGAAATATTTTTGATAGCTTTAGAAAACAAATAAGCAAGATGAAATCACTATGGATTTTTTTTACAGCCTTAGAACACATAAATGCATGATTGAATCACTATGAATTTTTTTTGACAACATTGGAGCACATACATGCATGGTTGAATCACTATAAATTTTTTTTGACAACCTTAGAACATATATCTGTAGGATTGAATCATTATGAAATTTGTTTTTACAGCCTTAGAACACATATATTTATGATTGAATCACTATGAAATTTTTTTGACAGCCATAGAACACTTATAAGAAAGATTGAATCATTATGATTTTTTTTTGATAGCCTTAAAACACGTATATGCATGATTGAATCACTATGATTTTTTTCGACTGCATTAGAACACACATATGCATAATTGAATCACTATAATTTTTTTTTGACAACCTTAGAACACATATCTGCAGAATTGAATCATTATATTTTTTTTACAGCCTTGGAACACATATATGTATGATTAAATCACTATAAAATGTTTTTGACAGCCTTATAACACATATAAGCAAAATTGAATCACTATGAACTTTTTTTGACAGCGTTAGAACACATATATGCATGATTGAATCACTATAAATTTTTTTTTATAGCATTAGAACACCTATATGCTTGATTGAATCACTATAAATTTTTTTTGACAACCTTAGAACACATATAAGCAAGATTGAATGACTATGAGTTTTTTTTGACAACCTTAGAACACATATATGCTTGATTAAATCACTATAAACTTTTTTTGCAGCCCTAGAACACATATAGACATGATTGAATCAGTATAAATTATTTTTGGCTGCCTTAGAACACATATATGCAAGATTGAATCACTATGAATTTTTTTTGATAGCCTTAGAACCCATATATGCATGATTGAATCACTATGAATTTTTTTTACTGCATTAGAACACATATATGCATGATTGAATCACTATAATTTTTTTTACAACCTAAGAACACATATCTACAGGATTGAATAATTATGATTTTTTTTTACAGCCTTAGAACACATATAAGCATGATTGAATCAATATAAAATATGTTTGATAGCCTTAGAAAACATATAAGCAAGATTGAATCACTATGAATTTTTTTTGACAGCCTTAGAACACATATCTGCATGATTGAATCACTAATTCTTTTTTTTACAGCATTAGAACACATATATAAATGATTGAATCACTATAAATTTTTTGACAGCCTTAGAACACATGTCTGCAGGATTGAATCATTATGAAATTGTTTTGATTGCCTTAGAACACATATATGCGAAATTCAATCACTGTGATTTTTTTTTTACAGCCTTAGAACACATACAAGCCTGATAAAATCACTATGAATTTTTTTTGACAATATTAGAACACATATACACATGATTGAATCACTATAATTTTTTTTTAACAGCCTTAGAATATGCATGATTGAGTCAATATGAATTTTTTTTTAGAGCCTTAGCTTTAGAAAACATATGTGCATGATAGAATCACTATAATGCTTTATGACATCCTTAGAACATATATATGCATGATTAAATCACTTTGAATTTTTTTTGACAGCCATAGAACACATATGTGCCTGATTGAATCACAATTTTTGTTTTTACAATGTTATGACACATATATGCAAGATTGAATCAGAAT
Organism: Nuphar pumila; assembly: GCF_984573655.1. Lineage (NCBI taxonomy): Eukaryota > Viridiplantae > Streptophyta > Magnoliopsida > Nymphaeales > Nymphaeaceae > Nuphar > Nuphar pumila. Next base: position 73,454,301 of record NC_143259.1, on the reverse strand, counting down.
CAATTTTTTTTGATAGCCTTAGAACACATATATGCATTATCGAGTCACCATGAAATTTTTTTGAGAGTCTTAGAACACATGTAAGCATGACTGTTTCACTATAAATTATTTTTTACAGCATCAGAACACATATATGAATGATTGAATCGCTATAAAATTTTTTAACAACCTTAGAACATATATATATGCAAGATTAAATCACTATGAAATTACTTTGACAACCTTAGAGCACATATATCCTTGACTGAACCACTATGAATTTGTTTTGAGAGCCCCAGAACACATATATGCATGATTGAGTCACTGTAATTTTTTTGACAGCCAGAGAACACATATATGCAAGATTGAATCACTATGAAATTTTTTTCACACCATTGGAACACATATATGCTTGATTGAATGACTATGAATTTTTTTTTACAACCTTAGAACACATATATGCATGATAGGATCACTATAAAGTTTTTTGACATCCTTAGAACATATATATGCATGATTAAATCACTCTAATTTTTTTTTGACAGTGTTTAAACACAAATTTGCATGATTGAATCACTATGAATTTTTGTTGACAATGTTATAACACATATATGCTTGATTGAATCAAAATAAAATGTTTTAGACAGCCTTAGAAAACATATATGCAAGATTGAATCACTATGATTTTTTTTTTATAGCCTTAAAACATGTATAGACATGATTGAATCACAGTGAATTTTTTTTACAGCCTTAAAACACATATATGAATGATTGAATCACTATGAACTTTTTTATCAGCCTTAGAACATATATATGCTTGATTGAATCACTACTAAATTTTTTGGACAAACTTAGGAAACATATATGCAAGATTGAGTCATCATAAATTTTTTTTACAGCCTTAGAACACATATATGCATGATTGAATCCATATAAAAAATTTTTAACAACCTTAGAATATGCATAATTGAGTCACTGTGAAATTGTTTTGAGAGCCTTAGCCTAAGAAAGCATATATGCATGATTGAATCACTGTGAATTTTTTTTCCCAGCCTTAGAATACTTCAATGCAAGATAGAGTCACTATAAAGCTTTTTGACATCCTTAGAACATATATATGCATGATTAAATCACTATGACTTTTTTTTGACAGCCATAGAACACATATGTGCATGATTGAATCGCAATAAATTTTTTTTGACAACGTTATAACACATATTTGCATGATTGAATCAAAATCAAATTTTTTTGACAGCTTTAGAACACATATATGCGTGATTGAGTCACTGTGAAAATTTTTTGATAGCCTTAGAACACATATATGTATTATCAAGTCACCATGAATTTTTTTTGAAAGCCTTAGAACACATATATGTATGATTAAATCACTATAAATTATTTTTGACAGCATTAGAACACATATATGAATGATTGATTCATTATAATTTTTTTTGACAACCTAAGAACATATATATGTAAGATTAAATCACAATGTAATTATTTTGACAGCATTAGAACACATATATGCATGATTAAAACACTATGAAATTTTCTTGAGAGACCCATAACACATATATGCATGATTGAGTTACTATGTAATTTTTTTGACAGCCTTGGAACACATATATGCTTGATTGAATCACTATGAAATTTTGTTCACAGCCTTAGAACACATATATGCATGATTAAAGCACTCTGACTTTTTCTTGACTGGGTTAAAACACAAATATGCATGATTGAATCACTATGATTTTTTTTTATAATGTTATAACACATATATGCATTTTTGAATCAAAATGAAATGTTTTGGACAACCTTAAAACACATATATGCGTAATTGAATCACTTTGAAATTATTTTGATAACCTCAGAACCCATATATGTATGATTGAATCACTTTGAATATTTTTTGACAGCCTTAAAACACTTATATGCATGATTGAATCACAGTGAAATTTTTTTGACAGCCTGAGAACACATATATGAATGATTGAATCACTATGAAATTTTTTTGACCGCCTTAGAACATATATATGCTTGATTGAAGCACTATTAAATTTTTTGGACAACCTTAGGAAACATATATGCGTGATTGAATCACCATAATTTTTTTTTAACAGCCTTAGAACACATATATGCCTGATTGAATCACTATAAATTTTTCAACACATATATACAAGATTAAATCAGTACGATTTTTTTTTGAGAGCCTTAGAATACATATATGCTAGATTGAACTTTTTTCGACACCCTTATAACACATATATGCATGATTAAAGCACTATGGATTTTTTTTGACAACCTTAGAACACATATATGCATGATTGAATCAATATGATTTTTTTTTTATAAAACTAGAACTCATATATGCTTGATTGAATCATAATGAATTTTTTTTGACAGCCTTAGAACACATATATGCATGATTAAATGACTATAAAATTGTTTTCACAACCTTAGAACACATATATGCATGATTGAATCACTACATTTTTTTGTTGACAACACTAGAACACTTATATGAATGATTGAATCACTATAAATTTTTTTTGACAACCTTAGAACATATATGCAAGATTAAGTCACTATGATTTTTTTTCTGCCTTATAACACATATATGCATGATTGAATCACTATTATTTTTTTTTGACAGCCTTAGAACACACATATGCAGAATTGAATAACTATGAATTTTTTTTTAGAACATTAGAAAACATCTATGCATGATTGAGTCACTATGAATTTTTTTACAGCCTTAGAACACATATATGCATTATTGAATCACTATGAATTTTTTTTGACAACCTTAGAACACATATATGCATGATTGAATCACTCTGAAATTTTTTTGATAGCCTTAGAATACATATACGCACAATAGAATCACTATAAAGTTTTTTGATATCCTTAGAACATATATATGCATGATTATATCACTATGATTTTTTTTTTAAAGCCTTAAAACAAATATATGCATGATTGAATCACTATGAATTTTTTTTGACAATGTTACAACACATATATGCATGATTGAATTAGAATGAATTTTTTTTTACAACCTTAGTACACATATATGCGAAATTGAATCAATATAATTTTTTTTGATAGCCTTAGAACATATATATGCATTATTGAGTAACTAAGATTTTTTTTTGACAGCCTTAGAACACATATATGCATGATTGAATCACTACAATTTTTTTTTTTATAGCATTAGAACACATATGTGCGTGATTCAATTACTATGATTTTTTTTGAAAGCCTTAGAACACATATATTCATGATTAAATCACTAAAATTTTTTTTTGATAGCATTAGAACACATATATTTGCAGGATTCAATTACTATGATTTTTTCCTTCGGGTACGCGAAGGTAAAACCCTGGATTTCTGTGAGTCATGCACCCGGCGTCTGTTATTCAATTTCTAATCTGGTAACCGGGGATGCTACAAAATGAGAAAACCACCTGCGGGTGACACGCAGCCAGGAGAAACCTTTCGCAGGGGTAAAGGATTGCAATCCGTACTACTGCAGTAGCAAAGGTCCCTGTAGAGGGCAACCTTGACCTCCCTAACTCTGAGTGACTGGAGGTCAGAGGGCACATCGGCTCCTCAAAAGAACAAGTCGTAGTAACGACACGTCACTCAGGGCTGTACCATTCACCCTCTCCCTGGGTGACCAAATTGTGAATGTGGCGCGGCAGGTTTATCTTATTTAGGCTTAAACTTCCAGTCGTACCTCCTCTCGAGGTAGTCGCGCCTCGTGGTCCCCGCGGGGCACGCAAACGAGGACTTGGCCTGCCCATTCACGTGCTCAGCCTCACACGGCCACCACGAGCACATCGCCAGTGAAGGCGATAATATACCATTTTATTTTATGCCTAGGGTGACACGAACATGTGAGCGCATTCTCACAAACCCGGGCCATTGCCCGTAGACTCCAACCGAGTATCAAGACCTCAATAGGTCATCAAGTGTCAAACCCTACAATAATTCCAGTTCCTTTCCAAATGTATGCCATGTCGAGTGTAAAGCATGCCTCTGGTGCCGTGTACGTTCGTCAATATACGAACAGAAGTCAAACAGGGAAGCACTCGACATCTGGGCCAGTGACATACTTGTCAAAACGTGCTGGCTTGCATGTACAAAACCCGGACAACTCACACAGGTGTAAATTCGTCCAAAAATGCGTGTAATTATCATAACGCGGTTGAATCTCGCGTAGCGACGCCATCTGTTAGGGATCTTTCGCGAGTCCGACACTCACGAGTGTCAATGGATAGAATTCAACCTAATCCCATGCTAATGGGAATAACATTGGCATGTCCAGAAGCGCGATCCGCACGACTGGGGCACGAACGCGACCGAAATCTGAAAGGTCCGTAGAACCGGACAACCCTATGCGAGCGTGTGTCGCAACACCGCTTGCAACCCATCCGCACTGCCTCCCTTACGGGGCTGCGGGGTACGAGCAACTGAAGCCTGAAACAGCGACATGTGTTGCTTGCAAGGGACGCATTCCGCCAATAAGGCTCGACATTGCCTAATGGCGCGGAAGGGTAAACGTCGCCACGGATGAGTTCCTGTGGAACTCCATGGGGTCGTGCCAACCTTGTTGCTACCCGTAATGGGTTCAGACCCCGGGTCGGAGCACTCCAAGGGGGGTGCCCAAACGGTGGCAAGGCTACCGGGTGCCCTAACACCCGGTGCCGCCTTGGTGCCAACGGGAGACCAACACCCGGAGGGCTGAACAAGTGGCCAGGCCTCGGGTATAAGCCCCACTATTTTTCTGAAGAATTTTAAATGATATATACTTCATTGTGGGAAAATTTCTTGTTTTGGCACGAGCAATACTCGTAATTTTGGCAATTATCGCTTTCTGAGGTTCTGAATCGCGTAGATTTGCTCTACGAGGCGATTCGGGGCAAATCGTGACGAATCAAACCTCAATATTTGTAGATTATATTTATATTGTATTCACATGGGTTCGCTCCGAATTTGGAGTTTAAACGAGAGCAATATCTCGTTATTTCACGGATTTTGGCAAAATAGGGGTACATCGGTAATTATGAGTCATACCGAGGCCCAATTTCGCCGTAATTGGGAAATTAAATATACTTTATGAAAGCTTAAATCTTAATTCACATAATGTAATTTAAATTTTTGATTTTTAAATTAGTTTAGATTAGGCCTTTTTAATACTCATTTCATTGAGTTTTGAAAAAAAAAAAGAGAGGAAGTAAATTGCAATTTAGTAAAAACCTAGAGGAGGGTTTTGAAAACACCTTTACATGGGGTGGGTTTTTGAATTTAAAAAGGTTTGACATGGGCCCCACCTCAGCCCATGTCCTTTTTAGAGTTTATGAAAAGCATAATTTGCAAAAAACCTCACCTTTCATTGGCATTTTTGAAAAGTTTAAAAAAAAAAACAACCTTTGGGGCCTTAAAATGGAAAATTGTAAGGTGGGTGGGCTCAGCCCACGTTTTAAGGGGAGTAGGCTGGGCGCCCCTTAGGGGGGTAGCCCCTAAGCATTTCAAAAAAAAATAATTTAAAAAAAAAGGGAGAGGGGCGATTTTATTGGGGAGACTTTGACCTTGATAGGTCAAGGCCAACCACTCCCCTTTGATTAAGGGGAGTGGTTGGGAGGTACTTGGTACCTTAGACCCCCCCCCATAGGGCTTTAGAGTAGGGTGGGGTGTGGGAGGGGGAGACCACACATCTCCCCTCCTTCACTCCCCACCATCCATCTTCCCCCTCCCTCTTTTTAAGCAAAGCAAGGGAAGAGGGGGAGGGTCGATGCTCTCTTCTTCCTCCCTTCTCCTACTTCTCTCTCTCTCTTCCTCCCACTTGTGTTGAAGTTCCAGCTGGGCCAACCCAGCACAAGGTGAGTCTCCTTGTCCTATGCCTTGTTGTTTCTTTTCTTTCTCTTCTTTGGTTTGTAGTTTTTTTTTTTCTTTCTTCTCGTTGGGTTTCATTAGAGGTGGGGCGCCCCTTTGGGCTGGGGATGTTGGTAGGGTGCTGGGCTGGGCCTTTCCATGGCCAGCTCAGCTCGCTTTGGTGGCCTGGCTGAGCCCACAACCTTTGGGCTGGGCCGTTGCAGGCCCTGCCATGAGCCGGGACTGACCCAAAGCAGGTCAGTCCGGCCTCCTTGTTTTTTTTTGGTTTTCGGCTGGTCCAGCTGCAGCTTAGGCTGCAGTTGGACATGCAGCAGTCTGGTTGGGCTGCTGCAACCTGTGACTTGGAAGGATGGTCCCAGGCCACCCTGGGCCCAGACCCACCCGAGGTCAACCCGCCCATTGGTGAGCTCCCTCTTCTTTGCTAACCCAACTAAACCACCCGGGTGCCGTAGCATCCGGTGGTTTTGACCTGCATGGTCAAGGGCTACAGCCCTGGTTCGAGCCACCATTTGGCTCGAACCAGGGGCCTGTATAGGCCCCTTTTTCTCTTTGCTCACTGCATGGGAGCAGCTGAGGGCCCGGTGCGCGTGGCACCCGGGCCACCTCCTTGGCGCACCCATTTGCTAGGTGTGCCAGGTGGGTGCGGCCTGGCTCAACCCATGGCTGGGTTGAGCCAGATGCTACGGACCTAGGGTCTGTAGCAGGTGGCTGAACCCCCCCCCCCCCCCCCCCTTGACTTGGTTGGCTGTTGTGCTGCCTGGGGCCGGGTGCTTAGTGCACCTGGGCTTGGTGCTGGGCGCGCCACTTGGTGGCGCGCTGGCCCCTTGTGGGCCTGGTCTGGACCCATGGCTGGGTCAGACCAGGCGTGGCCTGCCCCCAGCAACCTCAATTGTTGGGGTAGTAAGGCTGGGTCTGGACCCCCAGTGGTCCAGACCACCACCTCGGTGTGGCACCACCCATCTCCGGTGGGCGCCCCACCATTCCTCCTTGGCGCCCCTTGTGGGATGGCGTGCACCCGCTGGGTGCCTTGGTCAGGACCCACTCATGGGTCAAACCAGGGGTGCCTGTGGGGCACATCAACTAGTGCCCCTGCCCCTCTTTGTCGGCTGGGCCTGGACCAATAGGGTCCAGGCCAGAGCCTTAGGCTTGACCCACCCAGCCGGGTGGTTGGGTTAGCCGCACCCCTCTGGGTGTGGGCTAAGGCCCAACACCCTGGTCCGAACCCGTGGCTGGGTTCAAGCCAGGGGTTTTTCGGGACCCAGCTAGGTCTGGTCATGTGTGGGCCAGACCTCGCTTGGGGTCTTGATTGGTCCGATGGGCCTTGGGCTAAGCCTAGCACCCTTGAGGGCGCTCTAGGCTTAGCCGGGTGCTGGCACACCCGAGTTGGCACGTGCGGGCTGAGGCCAGTATGGCTGTCAGCCCCACTTGGCCAGTTGCTAGGTGGGGATCAAGTGTGGCAGGGCCCCCGTGGCCTAGCCACTTGTTCAGCCCCTCCGGGTTTTAGGTTCCCCCTTGGCGCCAAAACGGCACCGGGTGCTAAGGCACCCGGTAACCTTGTCACCTTTTTGGGCAGCCCCTTGGAGTGCTCCGACCCGGGGTTTGAACCCCTTACGGGTAGCAACAAGGTTGGCACGACCCCATGGAGTTCCACGGGAACTCATCTATGGCGACGTTTACCCTTCCGCACCGTTAGGCAATGTCGAGCCTTATTGGCAGAATGCGTCGCTTGCAAGCAACACATGTCGCTGTTTCAGGCTTCGGTTGCTCGTACCCCGCAGCCCCGTAAGGGAGGCAGTGTGGATGGGTTGCAAGCGGTGTTGCGACACACGCTCGCATAGGGTTGTCCGGTTCTACGGACCTTTTAGATTTCGGTCGCGTTCGTGCCCCGGACCGCGCTTTGGGATATGCCAATGTTATTTCCATTAGTATGGGATTAGGTTGGGTTCTAGCCCCTGACACTCGTGAGTGTCGGGTTCACGAGGATCCCTGGCGGATGTCTCCGCTACGCGTGTTTTTGCCGCGTCACGATAATTATACGCGTATCTGGAAGAGATACGCAATCCGGGCTAGGGACGTTCCTCGCATACCCCCGTAGCTACATTATATGTATTTTGAGCCTTGTGTCGCTCAGAACTATGAATTTACGGTACCTTACCTGCTTATCGCCGTATTGTTACTCACAGCACGATACTTGGGCAAAGTTACACCTGTGTGGGTTGTCCGGGTTTCGTACGTGCAAGCCGGCACGTTTTGACAAGTATGTCACTTGCCCAGGTGTTGAGTGCCTTCCTGTTTGACTTCCGTTCATATATCGACGAACGTGCACTGCACAAGAGGCGTGCTTTACACTTGACATGACTTACACTTGGAAAGAAACCAGAATTATTATAGGGTTTGACACTTTTGACCTATTGAGGTCTTGAGACTCGGTTGGAGTCTACGGGCAATGGCCCAGGTCAGTGAGAATGTGCTCACATGTTCGTGTCGCCCTAGGCATAAATAAAATGATATATTTATCGTCTTCACAGGCGATGTGCTCGTGGTGGCCATGTGAGGCTGAGCACGTGAATGGGCAGGCCAAGTCCTCGTTTGCGTACCCCGCGGGGACCACGAGGCACGACTACCTCGAGAGGAGGTACTACTAGAAGTTTGAGCCTGAACAAGATAAACCTGCCGCGCCCCATTCACAATTCGGTCACCCAGGGAGAGGGTGAATGGTACAGCCCCGAGTGACGTGTCGTTACTATGACTTGTTCTTTAGAGGAGCCGATGTGCCCTCTGACCTCCAGTCACTCGGAGTTAGGGAGGTCAAGGTTGCCCTCTACAGGGACCTTTGCTACTGCAGTAGCACAGATTGCAATCCTTTACCCCTGCGAAAGGTTTCTTCTGGTTGCGTGTCGCCCGCAGGTGGTTTTCTCGTTCTGTAGCATCCCCGGTTACCACATTAGAAAATGAATAACAGACGCCGGGTGCTTGACTCAGAAAACTCGAGGGTTTTCCTTCACGTACCTGAAGGAGGTAAAAAGAACATAAAGACTAACCAAACAGACTCACTTACTGTAGTTGTTACTCTAGAGCAGTACACACTTTGGTTTGGTTGCTACCCTCTGTTGGTTGGTTCCTACTCTGTTACTTTAGCTACTACTTTCTATTGTTCAGTTTCTGTTTTGTTACTTTAGTAGCTGCACTGTTACTTACTTGTAGTTTTACAGTCTTGTGGCACGTGCACCTACCTGACACGCACTTGTACTTTTGTTTCAAATGCTTCTAACTGTTCCATTATGATAGTTATAGTCTGGTACTTAGTACACTTGTAGCATGTTGTTTACCTTCTGCTCCTTCTTAAAAATGATAATGCATGGATGGTTTGTCTCACCAGCTCGCAAGAGTACTGACCCCGTTTTATGGGGATACAGGTGACGAGTAGATGCAGTGCGATGCGACGGCGCACAGCAGGAGCCTTGAGACCCACACTTTGCAGCAGATTTTGGGCTTCTTCTGGTTTTGGGGTTTGAGGGGTTGTACCACTCCTTTTGTGAGACTGTCCCTTTTTATATCCAGCCTCGTTTTTGTATCATTGTAACTATTGTGGAAATCAGGAATATTTTACTTGTCTATTGTGATTTGGTTTTTTCACTGTGGCTCGCTCGGACTTGCGGCCTTTGCTTTACCCCTGTTTTCCTCCTTTACTTCCGCTAGTTGTTTTTCACTCTGGATATCCTTTAAAAAAAAATTTTTGCTCAAAAACCAAGGGTTTTTACAAGGTCGGGGTTTGGGGCGTCATAGAGATTTGTATCAGAGCTGCAGTTTATAAGTGTGGTCCAAGACTTCTGCGTGCATCGTCCATCGCACTGTAAGTATGTTCTGAATGATTGCTTTCATTTGCTTCTTAATGATTTCTGTTGTATTGAGTTATGCATGCTTGATTAGTTGCATAACTTGTTAGATGCCTGCTGATTCGAGAAATGAGTGAATGCTCGGAGCTCTTATCGACTTGATTCAAGGCACAGAGGCCCTCGATCAAGCGGTTCAGCAGATTTTGCGGAGTGCCCGGATACTTGCACATCCGGCACCTCCTTGTGGGAGATGTGATCAGTATCACGCAGGACAGATTTGTCCTCGTGCCTTGAGCATATGCCCCTACTGTGGCTTTAGGGGGCATATTGAGATCGAGTGCCAGCGTAAGTTGGGCGACGAACTCATAATGGGTAACGCTGAGACCGAAGAGAACGAGGCTTCTGAGGGCGGTCAGGCATAGTCAGCAGTTGACCCAGCAGGAGATGCACAGGTTGCGCCGGGTTCTCCCGAGTACACGCCAGCTTCCTACTCTCGATCAGTTTCTCCGGAATACTATAAACACCCCAAATTTTCACTCACCTCCTCAACATTTTCACCAAACATCATCATCCAGCCTTTGAAATCGCTGGAGGGCAAAATGGTCATTTTCTGAGCTCGGACCTTGCAAAAGTCTAAATTTTATCTGCAACTCTTAAAATTTCTCTATTTTTAGCTCAGATGTTCAAAATTCTACTCCTGACAGGAGACGGGAATCCCCAAGTCTTGGTTCAAGATTCTATTGCATAAGACATGACATTGCATGTCATTGCATGAGCATTTCATATCACTGCACTGCACAGCATGTCATTTCGAGGTCCAGAACTCTCGATTTCAAAATTTTCAATCCAGATTTGAATTTCAACTCTTTTCAAAATTGATTTCAAAACCCTGGGTCTTCAAAATTATCAATTCTTCTCATTTTACCCCCAGGGCTCTGAATTTCAAAATATTTCCTCAAGAAAACAATCTGGATAGTTTTCAATATGGATTTCAGCCACTTCAACTCAGATTTTGCCTTTTGTCAGCTATTTCAACTATCTTCCTTTTATAAAATCGCCCTATAGGTGCCAACTCTTTCCAAAAATTTCTATTTTACCAATTAGTCCAAATTTTATGAAAATTCCAAAAAAAAGTTGTTGTTTTATCCTTATTTCAATAAAGAAGCAATGTGGGACCCACACTGAGGTGGTGTCACATAGGCTTTTCTTTTGAAAAACCTGAATTTTGAAAAACCCAAAAATATAGGAGCCTTGTCCCCTGGATTGGCACCACTTGTCTTTTCTCTCTCCTCCCATTTATCTGCCAAGTGTCAGTGTGGGGCTACCTTAAGAAGCCGCCACATGTCATTCCATGCCATGTGTTAGTATCCACCATCTCCACCCTGCGCCATGTGTCATTCCAAAGATCACCCTGAGATGCCAAGTGTCATGTGTTGTCCTGTCCAGAAAAAGTAAAGCTTGCCTCCTCTGAGGTAGCGCCATTTGAAGTGTGTCTCCTGCAGACTACACGTGTCACTCTTAGCTTCCTCCAGAAAAAGTACAGTTGTCGCCTTCTGAGGTGGTGCCCTCTGAGATATTCTCTCCTACAGCAGGTGACACATGTCATTCCCTGATCTTCTTAGAAAAAGCAGACTGACACATGTCATTCCCTGCTCTTCCCAAAAAAGCAAATGACACATGTCATTTCTTGCTCTCTTCAGAAAAAGCTAGAATTCAAACATTCAAATCCTTCCAGAGGTGGCGCAAATCCTGAACTTCACATTTTCCATTTTGTCTGAGATGGCGCCACATGGCTTGGACCTCATTCTCTTCCCTCTGCCACGTGTTAATCTCTGCTTCTTTCAGAAAAAGCAGGATGACACATGTCTTTCCCCTACTTTTCTCAGAAAAGTAGATAACACATGTCATGCCTAGCTTCCTTCATGAAAAGTAGAAAACACATGTCACTCTTGGCTTTCTTCAGAAAAGCAACCATTCAAAAATTTTCAGACAAGAGCTAGGTGGCGCAAATCCTGGAGTTCTACATTTCTCTACTCTGTCTATGAAGGTGCCACATGTTCCTTGCTTTTCCCTCCTGCCACATGGCATTGTAGGAGCCACTCTGAGGAACTACCACATGTCCATCCTCCATTCCTTCAGAGCCAACCCCCCATTTGAAATTCAAATCACCTTCTGAGGTGGCGTCATTTGAGAAGGCTTCTCCAGACAGCTGACACTTGTCTGCCATATGTCCAGACCTCCCTGCATCAAAAAAAGTAGAACCCCCCCCCCCTCTGAGGTGGCAAATTTTGCTTCTTCCACCCCTGTTCTCCTGCCACATGGCAGTGTGGAGCAACTTGGAGGTGGCGCCACATGTCAGCCTCTCCTTTCCTGCAGAAAAGTAGAATTTGAATTCCTCTAAAGTGGCACAGTCTGCTTCTTCCATTCCTATCCTTCTGACATGTGTCAAGAGCTTCCAGAGGTGGCGCCACATGGCATGCTCCTACTGTTTCCAACTTTACACCTCAAACCTCCTTTTGATGTGGCGCCAATCCAGAGCCCCACTTGGCTTCATTTCTTTTATTTATTTTATATTTTTAATAAAAATAGCCCCTGAGGTGGCGCCACATGGCATGCTTATACTGTTTCCAGCTTTACACCTCAAACCTCCTTTTGAGGTGGTGCCAATCTAGAGCCCCACTTGGCTTCATTTCTTTTATTTATTTTATATTTTTAATAAAAATAGCCCCTGAGGTGGCGCAATTTGAGAAGCTTCAGAAAATTAGGAATTTGAATTTTAAACTCCAAGAGAGCACCCTCTGAGGTGGTGCAATTTGGGAGCCTCCTGCAGAGAAAATCAAGCAAACCCCAATTTTGAAAATTTTCAAATTTTGCTGAGGTGTCTCACCCACAAAATTTCCCATTTTATTTTCTCAAAAAATCAAAAAAGCACCCCTGAGATGGCGCCACATGGAGGGCTCAGATTGAGCCTGTTTGAAATTCAAATTTTTTAAAAAAAATCTATAAAAATAAGGCTCCACGCCCAGCCTAGAGGAGCTTCTTTTGGACTTTGAAATTCGACCTAGACTTTCTTCAAAATCCGATTTTTGAACCATGGAATTCACATCCCCTTTGGGCTCAGTGAAGAAGGTGCAGTGGGTCGATCTTGGTGAATCATCCGAAGCCCGGAGCGAAGGACAAACAAAGCCCTTGGTAGCCGTCCATTTCAAGAGTTTCAAAGCTGCATAACGAAGCAAGGTGCACCTCTTTTCCTCTTGATTTCATATCATGATTTGATTCGGGTGTCGTTTGAAGAAAGAGCTCATCCGAGGAATGGATTGAGCTATTCTCATAAAACGACAAATATAAAAATATATAAGCATACTTCCTTGATGATTTTTAGCATTCATGCATTTAGCTAGATTTAATTTGCATTTTATTTCATTAATTTAGCATATTTCATGAGTTAATTAGGATTAATTTAGCATTTATTTCAATTCTGCCCAGTTTCAGTAGTTCTCTGTTTTTGTCAGTCAGCCCACACATCATTTCATGCATTTAATTTTCATTAACAATTCTAAAAAAATCATGGAATGTGCCCTTAGGTGTCCCTAAAAATGTGCCAAAAATTCAGAGAGATTTGAATTAGTTTACTGTGGTAAACGTTCAAAAAGGTGAGTCAGGTGTTTTTACCCGGGATGCGTTTTAAAATGTCTTTTCCGACATGTAAAATTGAGATCTCCCTCATGGGAGATCCGATTTTCAATCCGAAAAGTGTTATGAACTTGGGAGGATGTCTAGTTGATTACCGGATTTTCTGATTTTTTTTATGTCTGAAACAAATCCGAGAGTGTGGGACACGTGTCAGAGCCTGATTTGGGCCTCTAAAACTTTGGATCGACTTAGGTCGATGGGTTCTCTTTGGGTATTGATCCAAATCCAAATCTGTAAAAAATGAATGTTATGTCAGAGATGTCCTATGTTTGCATTTGAAATCCTGTGATTTTTAGAATAGTTTTGATATCTGCTTCAGAATTGTTTTGTCAGTCACCTGTTTGGTCACATTTGTCTGTTCTGTCGATTTAGGAATGAAAAGTTATATTTTTATCTGTGTTTTGGTTGATCAAATGCCAAAGTCATGAACATAAAAGTTGTCCCTGTAGGCGTCTTGAGTAGCTCTGTTAAATATCAAAAATTTTCATGGCTGTTTTCTATTTTGTTAGCATTTTATTTTAGATTAGGTTAATTTTTACCTCCGTCAGAACCAAATCCCTGCTACCGAACTCACCATGGCTCAAATCCCGAGGCTGTAAAAACCAAAAATGTTACATTTCAGGTCCTTTAGCAGTCTGAAAAATATCAAAAGTTTTTATGGTGTAAATTTTGCATTATCATATTAAGCATTGCATTTGGTTCGGGCCCATATGCGAAATCCACCCTTTTTAGGACTTTCTTTAAATTTTAGCATTTAAATCATATCATTTCGTGGTTTTTATCATTCTAGGCTGTCTATCAGAGTAGGTAGATGCTTTATACCGGATTTGGTGTGATTTGGAATTCATTTGAGGCTTGATTTAGCCATATCATCAAAATAGGGCCCTGTGGGACCCGGATCCAAGCGAAAAACAAGCGAAATTCGTTATTTTGGATAAATTGCAAAATATAAAATTCTAATTTTACAGTCCTAATGTGTTTAGCAGCATGTCATCATATCTCACACTGCATTTCATCATCATTTGATTCAATTTGAATTTCGAAATCTCAATTTTACCAAGTTTTCCTTCAAAAAACCCTGATTTTAAAGGTATAACTTTATAATTAGGGGTATTTTGGTTATTTTGACCACCATTTCGAATTTCAAACTATTTTCTACTGAATTTCTTGCATTTTCATCATTTTAAATATCATGGAAGCATGAAGAATAGGGTTTATATCCAATTAAATCCAATAATTTCATAATATTATTGGAAAATCTTGGAAAAACCCACATATTTGAGCTAACCTTATTTCAAGTTTGGCAGGGATATTCAAAAGAAGGAGCTGAAGTCTGCAATTTCCTTTTATTTCATTTATTTAGTGATGTAATAATGTAAAATTTGGAATAAGAGATTTAATTTCCTGCTTAGACTAGGATGCATATCATATAGTTTGAATTTATGCAATATCCTGTTTCTATGATTCATGCATTTTATTTCAAAAGCACTATGATGTTCACGAATGGCACGTGCACCAACTCTTAGGGAGTTGATGAACTCGGTGGAATCCATATTTATGGCCCTAGTCGGAATATGGACGAGACCCAGATCCATCATCTTTCTACCAGTCACATTGAGCCTACACTCTTAGGCTATCTTAAAAATGCACATCATATTTCAAACTTTTCAAAATATTGTGCATTAAATCAATTAAACTCTGAACATATTCATGGCCACAGTCAGGATATGTGAAGGATTTATTTTGACTTAATGCACATTTTTCCAACAAATTTCTTAGAAAATCTTTCAAAGTGCATTCATTCACTCATATCATTTGCATCATGAAATCATTGGTTTTCTCATGATTTTCTCAAGAAAACTTCATTCTCAAGAAATTGATTTCTCAAGAAACTCTAAGGATTTTTCAAAATCGGTTTTCCCAAGTCAATTTTCCCATAGTTTTCCTTGGAAAATGTTATTTTCTTAAGATCTTCAAAAAGAGTTTTCCAATCTTCCTCAAGAATCAAAAATTGAGTTCCAAGTATTTCAAAGGTAAGATTCCCAGGATTTCAATTTCCCAAGTTTCAATTTTTTTCCCCAATGAGTTTTCCTATAGTTTTTCCATCATTTTCCTAAGAAAATTCTTAAAGTCCGAGTTTTCCTGAGAAGTGTTTTCCTTTTCAAATGTTCACCTTTTTCTCAAGAATCACTTCTATTTTCCCAAGATTTTCAACTATTTCTGATTTTCCCACATCTTTATGAACTTTCCCGTGATTTCAAAAACCCTTTTTCATCTGAGTTTCCTGAGAAATTGACCTTTTTTCTGAGAAATGTTTGTCAACTCCAAAGTTTTCCAAGCATACATCATAGTTTTCCAACTTATATTTTACAAAGTCTCATAGCACATGCCTGAATTCTCTGTGCATTTAGGATAGAACATGATTTTGATCATTTAACTAAGTCAAGCACAATTTTGGTCCTTGGTTTGTTTACCCCTATTAAAGGCGGCAGAAACGGTCGAACCTCGTACCGACAGGTCGAGCCCCATCCCATGGATTTTCCCGCAATTTTCAAAACGGAGGCGAGTATTTCAAAACAATTTTCAAAATCCGGTCAAGTTTGAATTGCGAAAGCGTTTCCCTCTCTCTTCCGCAAGGAAGGGAAGACGGGGAAAAAATTCGCGACGATAACAGGTTTGGCGACCGAGATGGGACCTGTCCTTATCTGATTAAAATTATGCTTGACTTAGTTCAATTATCAAAATTATGTTCACAAAATGTCAGCTCTTTTATTTTTGATATCATGCAAACCTAGGAGCCTAGCTTCTGACCTAGCTGACATTGATTGCATATAGCTTAGGCATGGTTTGGTAGGACCATATTGAGGAGAAATTTTCATGTTCACATAGACTTAGGTCTAAGCACAACTCTCCTCAATTTAGGATCTGAATGCAAACAATGTATGCTTCTTCAAAGTTTTCAAAATCTATTTCTCTAGGACTTAGAGCCCTCTATTTCTTGCATGTGATCATTTTTTCAAAAATCCATTACCTATCATTACCCGGCCTTCACGTTGCTGGGCTCTCTTCCAGAACCCTAGTTCGGGACAGAGCCTCACAACTGGGCCAATTATTTGGGTTAACACCCCCCTACCACGTACCGCGTTGGAAAACCTTACCTTAGGCGAGCAAGGATGTTGGAAAACCTTACCTTAGAAACGGAGTTGAAATTCTATGCCACGTACCTCGGATTTCGATTCGGGTATATGGGCATAACTAGATTGAACAAAGATGATCTGAACTTAGAGTTAGGATTAGGGTCCTACAGTTGTTTTCAAAGTGATGCATCTAGAGTCAACCTTTTAGGGAGTGCTGAATGTGCATAAATGTTTGTGCAGGATATGATTGTATGTGCATTATTTCCTCAATTCTTTATGTTTTCCTATGTTTTCCAACTTATTAGGCCTTTTTCAAAATATCCTTATTTTTCACGAGGTCTTTTTCTCAAACCCTGAATAATTTTCTCAAATATCCCATTTCTTTCAAAACTGCAGGTGATTTTCCACTCTACCTTTCTACTGGACCTCGAATTTTCAGATGCATTTTATATCCTACCTGCATAATTTTTCAAAATTTCCCATATTTTCCTAAGTCTCATTCTGAGTCTTCCTCTATTTTCAGTTCGATGGCATCCAGTCAAGTCAATTCTATCTTTCCTGAAGGTCACATCTCCTACGAGGTGCGACAAGGTCATCCTTAACATCGAGCCCTTAGCACCGGAACTTTCATTCCCCGGTGGTACTATTCCTAGCTAAAAAGCTTTTCCTGAATGTTCCCGGACCATTTGAGTGAGTGCGGATTAGAGCTGGCGGCAGCAGTCGGAAAGCAGACCATCAATGGTAACCTGATCCATGCAATGGCGGAGCGATGGAATCCTCGGACGTGTACCTTCTGGTTCCCATGGGGAGAAATGACTGTTTTAATGGATGAATTTTCAGAGATCATGGGGTTATCAGAACCAGCCGGTCAACCAAGCGATCCATTAGAACATCAATTCCTTATCAATGTCAAGGGTTTGGACCCCCGAGACTCCTTAGCTCGTATGACAGGCCGCCGATCTTGGCCCCTGATCCAGTTGGAGGGAAATGAATATGTTGACCTGCTCGAGTTGTACCGCCAGTACAGGACCTTCGTTGAAGTCAGTTCGCTATCCAGGACAGCTAAAGAAAGGATTCAGAATGCAATGGTGCTGTGCACTGTAGGATTATCCCTCTTTCCAGATGGACAAAACTACATGGATATCAGAATAATCCAGCTTATGAGAAGATGGGGAAGTCGGCAAACCAATCGCCTCTCCATAGCCATGGCAGCGCTCGCTTTCCTATATCGAGGCCTGACTCGATTTTCACTTGGAGAATCCATTTTAGTTGAAGGCTGCATCTACGCACTTCAATCCTGGTTCTTCCAACATGTTCCAGCCCGAGCAAGCTCTTTCAGATACAATGGTCAAGAACTTCTCCCAGTGTCACAGTACCGATCCATGATCAACAACATTCAAGAAGATGACATAGTTTGAGACTATTTTGATCGGCAATTATCCCCTCTCAGATATACATACGCTTATGGCAAGCGGTTCAAGTTGCTGGGACCATTCTTCTGCACTTATTACCAACCAGAGAGATGTGTTCGACAGTTCTCCCAGAGGCAGCAGTACGTCGAAGCCCAACTGTTATCAGAAGCTGTGGCAGAGTTCGATCTCACCTCCGCCCAATGGTCCGGGGCATATCATTCTGCCCGCTACGGCTGGGACTCCTTTGTCTCTCTTAAAATCTTTCTAGGTCCTAGAGTGTCTGCCGACTATCATGAATGGTGGCAAATTGTCTGTCCTCCACCTCTTTGTCAAGATCAATAAAATCATATTTCCCTCATTTCAATAAAATTTTCTCTCTTTCCATTGTGGTTTGATGACCTCACCTAGGTAACAAGGCATATTTTTGTTGTTTATTTCTTTTGCAAAAAGAATGACAACACAATTGTCATGATTCTCGCGACGACTCAGTCCCTAGTAATGGGATATCTTTTTCAAATTGTCTACCATATTTTCAGCAAATATTCCTTCCAAAAATCAAGTCCTACAGAATCTAATCAGGTCTTTGCCCTGCAGAGAGCGTCTACAACATTTGATGGTTCAAACAAGATCAGGCAAAAGAACAACAGCACCGCAGTATTCGTCAGCCTCAGAAGAAGAGATGGGTTCCCCCCGGTCTGAGAGGAGCCAAGAGCAGCAACAAGAAGATGATGGCATAGACCCTCAAATGTATGCCATGTTTCGAAAAATGATGAACAAAATGATGAATGAGCAGCCCGGGACCAGCTCGGAAAGAAACCCATTCAGAGAAAAGTTTCATGGCCAAAGGGACCAGTGGAAGGATCAATTTTGCAAGTTCCACAGGACAGTGGGACACAACACTGAGAACTGCTTTGTTCTCAAAAACATTATACAAGATCTCATTGAAAAAAATCTTCTAGTGGAAGGAGGAAGAAGAGAAAATGGACATTCTCAATCATCCCTTCCCTTTGCACACCACGACAGTGGTGTCCACACAGCCATTCCTGCCTCAGGAACACATCAAGTCGTGTTCCGCACAAGATCTCCAGGTTCAGCATTAGGTGTCAGTGCTACGACAGGCAGCTCCAGCTTCTAAGAAGATGGACCTAATTTCAGCATTCGGCAAAATAAAAGTTTCGGAAGCACCTGTAAAGTCAGCCCCCAAGTTAAAGGGAACTCCTGACTTCCTCAAGCAAATCATCAAACCTAGGCCGGAAAGTTCAAGTCAGAAGCCTCTGACCGCTGTATCCAATGTCTCCATTTTTTACTTGGCCAAGAATTCTAGCAAGCACCAACGAGTACTGGATGATTTGCTCAGAAAGATCAAAGTCTAGCCCAGTACCACTCCTGAAGACATGGCTCAAATAGTGAACTCTGCCATGACAAATGCGCCAATCACTTTCTCGGATGAGGACCTCCCAAAGCCACATTCCTTTCATAATAATGCTTTGTACATTGTTGTTCGAGTGAGAGGAATGACGGTACCCCATGTACTTGTCGATGGAGGCAGTAGCCTCAACATATGTCTCGAGATGACCGCAAAGGCATTAGGGATCAAGGATGAAGAATATATTCCAGATCCCATCACTATCTACGGATTTGACAATCATGGTCAAACGGCAAAAGGGAAAGAAACCCATTCAGAGAAAAGTTTCATGGCCAAAGGGACCAGTGGAAGGATCAATTTTGCAAGTTCCACAGGACAGTGGGACACGACACTGAGAACTGCTTTGTTCTCAAAAACATTATACAAGATCTCATTGAAAAAAATCTTCTAGTGGAAGGAGGAAAAAGAGAAAATGGACATTCTCAATCATCCCTTCCCTTTGCACACCACGACAGTGGTGTCCACACAGCCATTCCTGCCTCAGGAACACATCAAGTCGTGTTCCGCACAAGATCTCCAGGTTCAGCATTAGGTGTCAGTGCTACGACAGGCAGCTCCAGCTTCTAAGAAGATGGACCTAATTTCAGCATTCGGCAAAATAAAAGTTTCGGAAGCACCTATAAAGTCAGCCCCCAAGTTAAAGGGAACTCCTGACTTCCTCAAGCAAATCATCAAACCTAGGCCGGAAAGTTCAAGTCAGAAGCCTCTGACCGCTGTATCCAATGTCTCCATTTTTTACTTGGCCAAGAATTCTAGCAAGCACCAACGAGTACTGGATGATTTGCTCAGAAAGATCAAAGTCTAGCCCAGTACCACTCCTGAAGACATGGCTCAAATAGTGAACTCTGCCATGACAAATGCGCCAATCACTTTCTCGGATGAGGACCTCCCAAAGCCACATTCCTTTCATAATAATGCTTTGTACATTGTTGTTCGAGTGAGAGGAATGACGGTACCCCATGTACTTGTCGATGGAGGCAGTAGCCTCAACATATGTCTCGAGATGACCGCAAAGGCATTAGGGATCAAGGATGAAGAATATATTCCAGATCCCATCACTATCTACGGATTTGACAATCATGGTCAAACGGCAAAAGGGAAAGAAACCCATTCAGAGAAAAGTTTCATGGCCAAAGGGACCAGTGGAAGGATCAATTTTGCAAGTTCCACAGGACAGTGGGACACAACACTGAGAACTGCTTTGTTCTCAAAAACATTATACAAGATCTCATTGAAAAAAATCTTCTAGTGGAAGGAGGAAAAAGAGAAAATGGACATTCTCAATCATCCCTTCCCTTTGCACACCACGACAGTGGTGTCCACACAGCCATTCCTGCCTCAGGAACACATCAAGTCGTGTTCCGCACAAGATCTCCAGGTTCAGCATTAGGTGTCAGTGCTACGACAGGCAGCTCCAGCTTCTAAGAAGATGGACCTAATTTCAGCATTCGGCAAAATAAAAGTTTCGGAAGCACCTGTAAAGTCAGCCCCCAAGTTAAAGGGAACTCCTGACTTCCTCAAGCAAATCATCAAACCTAGGCCGGAAAGTTCAAGTCAGAAGCCTCTGACCGCTGTATCCAATGTCTCCATTTTTTACTTGGCCAAGAATTCTAGCAAGCACCAACGAGTACTGGATGATTTGCTCAGAAAGATCAAAGTCTAGCCCAGTACCACTCCTGAAGACATGGCTCAAATAGTGAACTCTGCCATGACAAATGCGCCAATCACTTTCTCGGATGAGGACCTCCCAAAGCCACATTCCTTTCATAATAATGCTTTGTACATTGTTGTTCGAGTGAGAGGAATGACGGTACCCCATGTACTTGTCGATGGAGGCAGTAGCCTCAACATATGTCTCGAGATGACCGCAAAGGCATTAGGGATCAAGGATGAAGAATATATTCCAGATCCCATCACTATCTACGGATTTGACAATCATGGTCAAACGGCAAAAGGGAAAATATTTCTAGAAGTATTCATCAATTATTCGGTGCATTCAGTGCTTTTCCATGTGGTTAATGTGCCACCCACCTACAACTTGCTGCTCGGAAGGACGTGGATTCATAATGCAAATGCAGTGCCTTCCACCCTGCATCAATGCGTGAAGTGGTCAAAAGGTGGAATGATTACCACAATACTAGGAGAAGACCCCAAAGAAAGGCTCCCGCATCCCATGATTCCTCCGCCATCATTCAATGCGGATATTCCCAGCATTAGGGAAAGTGAAGAGATCAATCTCGGAGAGAATCGAGAAATACTCCAAGCATCCTCAGAACCGTCTCTGCACACCGTAGCCATGACCCGATGGAGAGGTCCTCAATTCTTCAAGGTTGGAGGTCGAATCAACTACAATACCATTAAGGATCACCCATTGTTTCCACAATTCATGAAGGCAATCAAGGGATTCGATTTACTTCTGAAACATGGTTATCAACCCTTCAAAGGACTCGGCAAGAACGAAGATGGCCGCATCGAGCCAGTGATCTAGAAGCATCGTCCCATAGAGCAGGACTAGGGTTCTCCGGCGAAAGCACGCCAAAGAAGTATGTTTTTGTCAAAGGGGCACAATAAAGACCATTTGTTATTTCTTTCTATTCTTTTCAAAATAAATGTCTCATTTTATCAAATGTCATTGATCAATTCAATCAATAAAATTCCAAGTTTCTTTGTCTATCTGAATGCCATCTATCTCCTTTCCGTCTATCTCTTCATTTTATAATTTTAATGTCATTTTATGCACAGTTCTCTTCAAATGATTGCTTGTCCTACGGTGAGCAATTTTATCTGAACCAAATTTCTTATCCAAAATTTCAGAATGACTTCTCGGATAATCAAGAAGCTCGTTCTCAATCCCAAGGCTTTTCAGAAGTCGGCAGCAATTCACAGAGTCAAAGCAAGCATCGAAGATGGCAAGATGGCAAAGCGATCAGATGATTGTGCAGAATTTGATCCGTCTCTGCAGGAATTACCGGAGTTCGCCGCAGTTCAGAAGCAGGATGAACCATCTCCCCTAATCCAAGATCCGGCTGAAGATGTCAATATCGGTTCAGAGGAAGATCGGAACCAGTCTGAGTCCGGAAGAAAAAGAAAGGCTCACTAATTTTCTCAAGCAACATGAAGAAGTGTTCGCATGGACATATGAAGATATGCCAGGCTTAGACCCAAAATTAGTCGAACACCGTCTCGTCTTAAAGCCAGATGCTAAACCAGTTAAGCAGAAGCTGAGAAAAATGGATCCAAGAATAGAACAGCAGGTCAAAGAAGGACTCGAAGATTTGCTCAAAGCAGGATTTATCCGACCTATTGACTACCCAGATTGGTTAGCCAATATCGTCGTTGTCCCAAAGAAAAGTGGTAAAGTAAGGATCTGCATAGACTTCAGAGACCTCAATAAAGCAACTCTGAAGGATGATTATCCACTTCCAAGCATCGATCTTCTAGTCGATAGCACGGCAGGACATGCTATGTTCTCTTTTATGGATGGATATTCCGGCTACAATCAAAAACTTCCTTCACCACGCCTTGGGGCACTTTCTGCTATACAGTTATGCCTTTTGGGCTCAAGAATGCTGGAGCAACGTATCAACGGGCAATGGTCGTTATCTTTCACGATCAGATGCGCAAAATCATGGATGCGTATATTGATGATATCCTCGTGAAATCTAAAAAGGAAGAAGATCACCTCGAAGCGCTTGGCCAAGTGTTTAAGCAGCTCATCCTTTATAAGTTAAGGCTTAACCCGCAAAAATGTGTCTTTGGTGTCAAATCAGGCAAACTGTTGGGTTTTCTGGTCAGCAAAAAGGGAATTGAAGTTGACCCAGCCAAAGCAAAGGCTATCATTGATATGCCACCCCCAACAAACCTCAAAGAATTGCGTAGCCTTCAAGGACGCATGCAATCAATCCGGTGATTTATTTCCAATTTGGCAATAAGATGCGAACCTTTCAATCACTTGCTCAGAAAAGGAGTGAAGTTTGAATGGGGACCCGAGTGTCAGCAATCGTTCGATCGAATCAAGAAATATCTTCTCAATCCTCCCATCCTGAAGCCGCCAGAATTGGGAAAACCTCTTTTGCTATACATCTCAGTCAATCATGTCGCATGCGGTGGATTCTTGGCGCAGTACAAAGAAGGCAGCTTGATAAAACATGTCATTTATTATGTGAGCAAGACTTTCATAGACTATGAAAAGAGATACTCTCAAATAGAGAAGACCTGCCTAGCTCTGGTATGGATGTGTCAGAAGCTAAGACACTACCTGCTAGCATCAGAAGTCAAAATTTTGTCCAAACTCAATCCTCTCAAATACATTTTGGAGCAACCTTTCCTCAGCAGACGAGTCGCAAAATGGCAAGTCTTACTAATGCAGTATGACTTAGAATATGTCTCGCAGCAATCAATCAAAGGCCAAGCAATTGCAGATCAATTGACAGATTTTCCTTTGGCAGAAGAGGTGAGAGCCGAAGATGATTTCTCAGATGAGCAAATATGCAACATCCAGCGATACCCGGTCTGGAATTTGTTTTTCGATGGTTCTAAAAATATGGCTGGAATAGGCATTGGAATCCTATTAATCACTCTTGAGAAAGAAATGATTTCATTTTCTCTCAAGTTAGACTTTCAATGCACTCATAATATGGCTGAATATGAAGCCCTGATTCAAGGTCTAAAGATTCTACTAGATTTCAATGTTAAGAGAGTGCATGCTTACGGCGACTCATTACTTGTTGTCAATCAAGTTCGAGCCGAATGGCAAGTCAAAGATCAGAAGCTATTTCCCTATCAGAAAATTGTTTAAGCTCTTGTCAGCAATTTTGAAGAATTTCAGCTCTTCCATATCAAGAGAGATTTTAATCAAGTGGCCGATAACCTAGCCAGTTTAGGCTCCATTATGACATTCAAGAATGAAGAATCTTGTCGCTCCTTCGAAATTGGCAGACTTGACCAACCTGCTTTCTTTCCAATAGAGCATGTAAACCAAGCTGAGCAAAAGAAGAAGCCTTGGTATTACAATATCAAAACTTTCATAGAAACCGGCAAATTTCCTCCAGAACTCTCAAAGAAAGAGCAGCGAGCAATCCAGCGTATGTCCACTCGATACTTCATTCTGGCGAACGTCCTATATCGTCGTGGATTCAGTTCAGAGTATTCCAGATGTTTAGATGAAGATGAAGACGAAGATAAAGAGGTTGTGCGAGAAGCACACGAAGGCATTTGTGGTGGCCACGTCGGTTACCAAACTCTTGTCAAACAGATCATCAGAGCCGGTTAATACTGGAAGACTATGTAACAAGACTGCTATCATTATGTGAAAAAGTGTGTTCAATGCCAGATACACGCACCTTCTATTCATGCTCCG
Source organism: Nuphar pumila (assembly GCF_984573655.1). NCBI lineage: Eukaryota > Viridiplantae > Streptophyta > Magnoliopsida > Nymphaeales > Nymphaeaceae > Nuphar > Nuphar pumila. Next base: position 73,429,561 of record NC_143259.1, on the reverse strand, counting down.
GCAACTTATTTGCAATCTGTTGTTTCTCCATGGTCGTTCTCCATGTGGGCCTTCGACGTCGTAGGTCCCATCACTCCTTCAGCTTCAAATGGCCACAAATATTTCCTTGCCGCAACAGAATATTTCACCAAGTGGGTAGAAGCTATCACTCTTCACACAGTAGAAGGCCGACACGTGGTCTCTTTTATTCACAAGAGCATCCTTTGTCGTTTCGGCATCCCACATGACATCGTGTCAGATAATGGCAGTCATTTCAAGAATGAAAAAATGAAGACATTCTGCTCAAAATTCAAAATCTATCATTTTTCCGCTCCCTACTATCCTCAAGGGAATGGTCAGGCAGAGGCCACAAACAAAATTTTAATACGCATCTTGGAGTGAACGGTAGAAACAGGCCGTGACTGGCATGAGAAGATCCACGATGCACTATGGGTCTATCGGACCACCATTCGCACTCTAACGAATGCTACACCATCAGAATTGGTATATGGGACAGAAGTAGTATTGCCGCTATATGTTCAAAAGCCCGCTTTGAAATTCGCGTCGCTTCTAGAATTACCTCTTGATCAATACCAACAGCAGCGACTAGTACAGCTAGACTTACTCGATGAGAGAAGGCTAAAAGCAACAGAGCATGCTTAATCCTATAGCCAGAGAGTAGCCAGGCAATATGCGAAGTCTATCATCGAAAGAAGATTCAAAGTCAATGATTTAGTACTTCGATCCACAACTTATCTCAAGCATCACCCCGGCGGCAAATGGTCGCCAAATTGGGAAGGTCCCTATGTTGTCAAAGAAGCATTACCCCGTAACTCATATCGGCTCATCAATGCTGATGGGGTAGAATTGTCAGATCCCATTAATGCTCGACACTTGAAAAAGTTCTATACTTAAAGCATCTACTCTTCCTTTGTAATCTTCCTATATTCTTCAAATAATGATCAAACTTTCTTTTCCCAGTTACACTGGGCATTTTTAAAATTTTATTCTGTATGCAGGCAGGATAAACAAATTCTTCATTTCACGCACGTGTGCATTCGTATGCATCAATTCATATTCATTTGCATTCAACTGCATTAACAACAATGCGGTCAGTATTGGGATTTCAACAAACAGTCCCATCACAATTCCTAAATGATTCAAAATTGAAAGGTAATCACCAATACTGAACGAAAACCCAGTGCTCGAACTTGTATTATTTCAAAATCCAGTGTTCAAACTGGTACATTTTCAAAATCCCAACTTTTCGAAAAACCGAGTCCCGACTCGAGTTTTTATTCAAATCATTTTCTTCTGTTGATCCGGGTTCCGACTTGAGATCTCATCATTCGAGCTCTAACTCGAGCTCTTCATTTTTTCATTTGTTGATCCAGGTTCCGAATCGAGATCTCTTTATTCATTCGAGATCAGATTCGAGCTCTTTATTTTCATTTGTTGATCCGGGTTCCGACTCGAGATCTCTTTATCCATTCGAGCTCAGATTCGAGCTCTCCATTTTTCTTTTGTTGATCCGGGTTCTGACTCGAGATCTCTTTGTCTTATCCAAGCTCTAATTCAAGCACTTCATTTTCTTTTGTTGATCCGAGTTCTGACTCATGATCTCATTACCTTACTCGAGCCCTGACTCGAGCTCTTCATTTTCTTTTGTTGATCCGAGTTCCGACTCATAATCTCATTACCTTACTCGAGCCCTGACTCGAGCTCTTCATTTTCTTTTGTTGATCCGGGTTCCGACTCATGATCTCATTACCTTACTCGAGCTCTTCATTTTCTTCTGTTGATCCGGGTTTCGACTTGTGATCTCTGTATTTTATTCGAACTTTGACTCGAACTTATCATTCTCCTTTGATTGATCCAAGTCATTTCAATCATCAGGGTATGTCAATTGCTCAAATTTGATATTTTGCCCTCCAAATTCCAATTTAAATCTTCAAATCAGGCAATTCTCCAATTCCGACCTCTGGGTCACCCAATTTCCAATTCTCAATTTCAATTACCAATTTCCAAATTTTTGACCTTCGGGTCAAACAATTTCCAATTTTCGACCTTCGGGTCACTCAATTTCCAATTTTCGACCTTCGGGTCACCCTATTTCCAAATTTTCGACCTTCGGGTCACCCAATTTCCAAATTTCGACCTTCGGGTCACTCAATTCACAATTTCAACCTTTTGGTCAACCAATTCTCAATTTCGACCGTCAGGTCATCCTATTTCGACCTTCGGGTCATTCAATTTCCAGCAACCAATTTTCCAATTTCCAATTTTGACCTTTGGGTCAATCAATCTCAATATCCGATTTCAATCATTTTCTCTTGCGAGAGACCCTTTTTAGGGAGAGTTCGAGGGAGCTCGTTCTTTTCGCATGTTATCCAATTCGTTCACTTAGCCCCTTTTCAGGGAGAGTTTGAAGGGACTCGCGTCTTTGTGAACCGTTTGCAAAACAATTTCCAATTTCACACAAGGAACCCTTTTAAAGGGAGAGGCTCGACGGAGACTCGCTTTTCTTGTGACCCCCCCAATTTCATACTAGGCCTTTTTCGTCATGAAGGACCCTCTTGGCAGGGAGAGTGTGATGGACTCGTTCCTTTTAGGACCCAATTTTCAGACCTCACTATTATCGGCCCCTTTTCATAAGAGAAGCCTAATATTAGGGAGCTTTGACGAAAGCTCAATTTCTCTTCGAAAGTCCGTTTTGCAAACACCTCCTCTTCAGGGAAGAGAGGAGTATTTCCCATTTCCCATTCAGGTAAGGGCTAAGCCTGAGTCTCTCTGTTTGGGGAAAAAGAGAGGAGAATTTTCGTCACGGATATATTGAGCCGGATTTCAAATACTCTCTTTCACCAAGAATTTCAAGAAAATTTTATCAATTTGTCAATCAAATTATTTGTTGATTCCAGAATCTTTATTGCACTAATCTCTATTTTAATTTACCTTCATCATTACTTCCAAAAGAGTGAAGCTTTTGCGAAAAGAGATTCAAAACTCAAATTCTTTATATTGGCCAACCAAAAGGATGAAGGATAAATCCTCGATATGGCCAGAAAAGAAGATTCAATGTTAGTGAAAAGCCATGGATGATTGATATTGATCGCAGTCAATGGCACATCTTTAAAGATTATTCTTGTAAAATGAGGCAGTGGAAATATCCTGAGCGCTAGAAAAAGAGAGCATTCATCAAAACCCTGTCTTCTCAGAATCACCTAAGCTGCAATTAAATATCTGCAAAAGGGATCTCTCACCTGTCATCAAGATGAAGGCGAATTAGGCGAATAGACCCCCGGGGCCAAAGAAGATTCGAAACATCTCCAAGATGTCGGAGTTTGTGACGGATCCTTCCAAGGAAAGTTCAAAGCACTATCGAGATGAAGGCAGATGCGATGAACCTCTCGACAATCCCTAAAAGATATTTAATTTCAGCTATCATCCAAAGATCTCCAAACCCATCGCCCAAGAAGGATCGAAACATCTCCAAGATGAAGGAGCTTGTGACGTACCCTCCCAAAAGAGAGAAAGAGAGGAAAAAGAAAGAGAGAAAAAGTAAGAACATCTCCAAAATGAAGGAGAATGTAGCCAAAACACCAGAGAGCCAAAAGAGTGCAGAAAGATTGGCATGAGAGAAGTTCTCAGGATATTAAACTGCCAAATCTATCAAAAATCTTCTTTAAATTTGTGAAATTCTATTATCAATACTCTTTCATTAGCTGCTTTCACAATATTAAATTCTCTTTCCTGCTCATATCAAGGAATTGATAGCTTCCTTGAAAAAGGTCAATCGCAAGTAATTTGGATTTCCAATCTCGATTCTACGAAGTGAACCTTGTTTGGAGGTAATGCTTTGGGTAGAAAAGAAAGAATATCTTTGCAACCATGTGCAACTGTAAGACCCGCAATTTTTCAGAAAATATCTGAATAAAATTCATGAGGCATTTACCGGTAAAAATAGCATTTCTTCTCAGAATGCAAAACGAATCAATTCCTGCGAGCCAGTTATACTTAGGATATTCGTCGAAGCGCGAATATATGCTCAAACACTCGGGAAGCCATAACTTCCTAACTAAACGAAATCAATAGATTCGTACGAGCCAACTTTCTTAGTTACGTCAATACGAAGAAAATGGCGTACTCAGAATTTTTCGGAAAAAATCGCCGGAAACCCGAAATTCTTGCGGGACCCACGGAAATATTGGTGGGACCCACAGAAATATTCCTCAGAAAATATCTGGTGGGACCCACAAAAATATCCCATGGAATATCCAAGTGGGCCCCACACCAAGGAACCTCTTGGAATTAAAAAGAAGCCAAGGGGGTAGTTTGGGCATGGAAAAACCCAAAAGGAGGTGGGCTTGGGCTATAAATAGCCCTCCCCACTCTCTCTCTTCTCATAAAAATCGACCCCCTCTCTCTTGCCTTCTCTCTCTCTCCTAAACCTCCCCTACCTAGCCTAGCCCACCTGAGCCCACCTGACCTGGTCTGAGCCTGCCTGACTTAGCCTGAGCCTGCCTGACCTGGTCCTAACCCACCTGACCTGGGTCCGAACCCACTTGACCTGGTCCAAACCCAGTTGACTTGACTTGAACCTAGTTGGGTTTAAAGTCAAAGTCAAAGTCCTTTTTGGTCCAGATTTCGGTTTGGATTTCTGAACCGAGACTTAGCCTACTTGAGCTGAGTTCGAACCTGCTGAACCCAGTTGACTTGGATTGAACCCTGTTTGGTTCAAACCACTTAGGTTGAGTAGCTTGACCTGCTCTACCTCTTTCTCAACTAAGTCAGCTTCATCTGACTTAGTCTGACCTCTCGAAGGAAGGCTCGAAGCCAAAAGAAGCAACCCGGAGCCGTTTCTTCCACGATTTGAAGTAAGTTCGCTTCCTTGATCCATCTCTCTCAAGTAGTTGATTGTTTGTATATAGAATATACTTTCTGAAGTAGTATCTTGCTTTAGTTCTTGGTTGAGCCCTCTAGGACGCTTCGGTGTTCACGCGCTCGCCTCGTAACTATCGTCGGATATATCTATGTTCAAACACGCAGTATATGCGTTCTTCAAAATGGTATCTTGCTTTAGTTCTTGGTTGAGCCCTTTAGGACACTTCGGTGTTCACCCGCTCGCCTCGTAACTATCGTTGGATGCGGATCTAGGTGTATATCTGCTGATTCTGCCGACGCGTCTTATATCGCACAGGCTATGTAATTTACCTTTGCCATCGCGTCGTATGATGCCAAGGCTCCCTGTTTTCGGCACTTCCGATTATGCATTTACTTACGCCGTCGCGTCGAACGATGCCAAGGCTCCTGCTTTCTGCAATGTCTTTACTTACGCCGTCGCGTCGAACGATGCCAAGGCTTCTGCTTTGTTATATATGTAGAATATTTCGTTCAGTTACACACCCTGAACAATAGTATATGCATTTCTTTACGCCGCCGCTGTATAAAGCACAGGCTTCTGCTTATACTACATATATGGCGCATAAATGAGCGTTCAAATGGAGATCAAACTCCAAATCGCCCATGCGATTCCTTGACCGCTCCTCGTTCAAGATTCTGCTTGACGAATGAAGCCCCTATTGGAAAGGCTTCGGTTTTTGGCAAAATGCTCTTTACGTAATGACTAAGTCAATTTCGTATGGCCTGGCTATGGCCAAGGGTTCCTGCAACCTTGATGGATGCAAAGTACGCACAACGGTGCGCATCCATTTCCCGAATTAAGCGTGGCGATTTCCTACCAAAGAGGGGAGATGCCGCTGAAATGGATAAAAGAAACGCACGCTTTCTCCGTAAAAGAGAGGAAGTGCTGCTGAAATTTCTGAAGAAGCTAAGAATAGCTCAGAAAGAACGTAGCAGGATACTCTGACATATATCAGAGTGCTACCCAGTTCATGGTTTGCCCTCTACAACGTAGAAGGGTTCGTCGCACCACTACCGGTAGAGCAGGGGAGGTGCTGACGAAATGGTTGGCAGAAGAGCTGCCGGAACCAATGGAACGGCATAATGATGTCCGTTGATGGAACGATGCCAGATCGGCTCGTATCCTTGTGCCTGCAAGGGCACCTTGCTCGTAAGGGCCGCTGAGCCGGAGTAGAGGTTGCGCCTTGGCTAGGTTTGGACTCGTTGCGTAAAAATGCGCCGAGTAGCCGATCTATTTAGATCGAGTCATATGCATGCTCATTGAGAACGGTTACACAACCAGACTCGTAAAGGCCGAAGAGCCAGAGTGTGTTGTTTTCACCCAAAGAGGTGTGATGCTCGTGGTGGCCGAAGTGCCAAAGAGCGGTGTTCTGCATGCATATGAATAAGACTTAAGGTCGCACATACCCCGCGGTTGAAGATCGTGTTAGGGGTACCCCCTCAGTAATGACTGTGTTGGGGAAGACTGAATGGGGTCGGGTACATACTCCCGTAGTGCTGAAAGCACGGGCTGCCTAAATGGCATGCAGATTCTGTCCAAGTAATTGTAAGACTGGCAGACTCCTTCAGGAATTATGCTCACTGTGGAATGACAGTGATGGTACAGCCTTGAGTGACATGTATTTTACTTTGGACCTGATAGAGTCCACGATGGCCTCAGTCACTCATGGGTTTTGGGGTCGTGGTTATCCTTAAGATCTAAGGATTGAACCCAACTACTGCAAGTAGAGGATGCATCCGAATATGGGCCTAGTAGGATTCTCCCAGTTGAAACACACTGCCCTACTATGGATAGGGTCAACAGGCCTCTGGGGTATCTAAAATACATAGAATAATCAACCCCCAGAACGTCGCGTTGATGCCCGGACAATAGCTCTACCTGCGTACCAAAGGCGGGAGCGGTTAATTATCGAAACAATGCATTAGTTCTAGGTTCAGCGATGCTTTGAATGCATGAGTGGATGACGTGTTGAGTCAGTCCTGCATAACCTTTGTGAAGGTGTCATGTTCGGTATACTACTGGACCGACTGGGCAAAGACCCGTGTTGTATCCGCACGACTAAGCGAAGCTCGAGGAGTTGTCCTTAGATGCGTGGGATACGGATGTGCCAAGTATGAAGACTTGAGCTAGACATCACTTTGAGACCCGGAAGAAGTCATGGCTAAGTCGTGGAGACTTAAGCGGCTATTCAAATCACAGCCCTGAAAAGGCTTGCTCTAAGTCATGAGGACTCGAGCGGATGTTCAACTCATAGCCCTGAGGAGGCTCTTGCGATATACGCTAAGTCTTGGAGGCTTGAGCGTCGTTATTGCGCATTGCGACCCTGAGTGGTCATTATCGTGCTTGAGTTGAATAGTTACATGATTGCATGCTTACCAGACCATCAGTGGTTCTGACCCCGTTTCATGGGGATTTCAGGTGTTGTACCTGCATGGCGATATGCGGAGCAAGGCGGCATCGAGTTCTAGGGTTTCTCTAGACAGAGTTGTACTGCTTCCTTTTATTGAACCTATACTGCTTTTCCAAGCAGTGATGTTGTAATAAACAAGTGGTTTTCGATAAAATGGAACACTTTGGTGGTCAATGAGTTGCTTGGCCACATACCTGCAACGTGCTCGGGGTTTTCTAAAACTGACGACTCATTATCGTCTTATTCCGCTGCTAAAAGCTTTTCTAAGTTCCGCTGCAATGAAAAAAAAAAAGAAATTCATGAAAATTTTAACTTAGCTTTGTTTTGGAAATCCGGGGCGTTACAGAATTGGTATCAGAGCATGAGTCTGAGAAACCTGGTTCAAGATCCGTCATGGTACCGATATCGCACTGTAAGTATATGTTTTTATACTTTTGTTCTGATCTGGGTGCATATTTGTATAGATGGCAACTCATGACTCGCGTGGATATTGCTATCGCTGCAAGGTCATGCACGATGAGTGGATATGCCCGTACGAAGTCCAAGACTGCCAATATTGTGGCGAAGATGGGCATTCCGCCAACGAATGCCAAAGGAAATATACCGCCGATATGGGTCGGCGGGCTTCAAAGGGTCTCAGGGATGAGACTTCGCGTGTCAGTGGACCGCATCACTCTAGTGTTGGGAGCAACCATACCCCAACATCTTTTGATGAATTACCAAGGCTGAGGGATTTTGATTTGAACTTCCCTGCGGAGGTCTATCACTCGCTAAGCTACCATCCGGCATCACATACGTCGAGCTTAAATGGCAGGAACAAAAGAGGGGATTCTTTCTGTTCTCCAATCATTATTCCAGACTCCCAGAGTCTTGATCTTGCTGACTGGGAAAGTGGACTGGAGTCTCTCATATATCCCCAGTATTCGCTTGCTAGTACGGAAGTGCCGCCCAAGCCAAAGCTAGTAGTGCCTGCACCAAGGCCATGTGGCAATAGATGGACCTTTTAGAGTTCGTCTTCATCAAAGAAATCCAAGTCTTAAAGAGACTGGTGATGTTTTGGAGTCAATAGACTCATGTATATAGTTTCTCAACGCCTAAAGTCTGCCAGTGCGGCATGACGTTTTGTTTAAGGCGATGCTTGTGTAAATGTGATGTATATTAAGTAAATAAGGCTTTTACTTCCTCATATACATCGAGAAACTAAAAACAAGTGCTTGTGTGTGCATAGATAAATGGCTCCTACGACGAGGAGAACCATACCAAGCGAGGAGTCTCATACGCAAGGATTCCTGTTGGAGACACTCAACAACCTGGTTACCGCCATCCGTGAAACGAGGCCAGAACCAGTCGCACCACGAAACGAGCACCTGGGAGGAGTGACTTATGAGAAGTTCCTCAAGCTTGACCCGCCAGTTTTCATTGGCAGAGCCGATCCTGAGCTCGCGGAGAGTTGGATCGAAGAGACAGAACGTGCCTTCTCAGTACTAGGAGTACCAGAAGAGAAGAAGACCAACTTTGGCACGTATCGATTAAAAGATAATGCACGGAAGTGGTGGGATACCACTAAACTTATCCAGTTCTCACAAGTCGAAGTCATTCCTTGGACTGACTTTCGGAGGACTTTTATGGATAACTACTTCCCGTTGCATTCCAGAAACAAGAAAAAGATGGAGTTTCTGGAGTTGGAACAGGGCGGTATGAGTCTAATGGACTATACCACCAAATTTCAGAATCTAGAGCGCTACTGCTCTCGATTGTTCGAAACAGACCAAGAAAGGGCCGACAAATATGTGAATGGTCTGCGCGAAGGGCTGCGATCTCGAGTGATAACAAGCATGCCTTCGACTTTTCAGGCTGCGGTAGCAGCAGCTTCAAAAATCCAAGAGGACTGGGCACGATCTAAAGTGATCGTAGCAAAGAAGCCCATAGTGAATGGTGGGAATCGTAAAAGGACGTTCCCAAGTGGCCAGGGTTCACGACAACCCTTTCAAAAAAAGAAGTTCCAAGGAGGGAACAACACTCAGCAAGTCGTGAGGCCAAGACAGAACCCAACTCCGAATGGTCAGCAGTCCAACTTCAGCTGCCCAAGGTGTCGTATGAACCACCCCGGAAAGCCATGTCCTCGTGACATTGGTGGGTGCTTGTATTGTGGCAAGATGGGCCACTTTATAAGGGATTGCGCCAAGAAGGCTGCAGATGAACAGAGGGGTAATGCCGGATCTGCCGGACCCTCTCGACCAGCGCCACAACGTTCTCAGTTTCAACGACCTCCACCTAGAGTAGAACAAAGGCCTGCTGCAGGTCGTGTATATGCTGTAACGACTGAACAAGTCGAAAATGGTGACCTGATTGAAGGCACCGTACCTGTTAATGGACATGCAGCTTACGTCTTGTTTGATTGTGGTGCTACTCATACGTTTATCTCTGACGATTTCACCGAACAACTCCACGCTTCGGTGCAACCGATTGATAAAATGATCGAAGTATATAACCCGTTGGGTTCACGCACCAAATGTATCCGGTGTGTGAAAAATTTGGATATTGAGATAGCAGGGCAACACTTGCCTATCGACGCCATCCTGATCGATATGATACAGTACGATGTCATTCTGGGAATGAATTGGTTGGCTCAGAATAATGCCAAGATTCTGTGCCGCGAGGGCAGAGTGATTCTATCTCGACCCGGATTGCCTAAGATGGAGTACCGGTTATCCAAACCAGTTCCACAGAAAAGGCTCATATCAGCACTTAAGGTACAAAAATACCTTAGGAAGGGTTGTGTGGCCTTCCTGTTGAGTCTCTCGGTGGAAAAATCCAATGACCAAACCCTTGAGAGTTTGGAAGTGGTGCGGGAGTTTCCCGATGTGTTTCCTGAGGAATTGCCAGGACTTCCGCCACTTCGTGAGGTTGAATTTGGAATTCAATCCTTACCTGGAACAGCGCCGATATCCAAAGCCCCGTATCGAATGGCGCCAGCTGAACTCAGTGAGTTGAAGTGTCAGTTGGAAGAACTGATGGAACAAGGGTTCATCCGTCCTAGTGTGTCACCGTGGGGAGCCCCGGTACTGTTTGTAAAGAAGAAGGATGGATCCCTTCGGTTATGCATCGATTATCGGATGCTTAACCAGGCAACTGTTAAAAATAAGTACCCGTTGCCTCGGATTGAGGACTTATTCGATCAACTCAGAACAGCGAGGGTGTTCTCCAAGATCGACCTCAGGTCTGGGTACCATCAGCTCAGAGTAAAGGAAGAGGATATACCCAAGACTGCCTTCAGAACGAGATACGGTCATTATGAGTTCGTAGTAATGCCCTTCGGACTCACTAATGCGCCTGCTGCCTTTATGGATCTAATGAACCGGATATTCAGACCATATTTGGATAACTTTGTCATCGTCTTTATTGATGACATTCTCGTATATTCTGAGAACAAGGAACAACACGTGGAGCACTTGAAAATCGTCTTGAAAACCCTTCAAGATAACCAACTCTATGCTAAGTTTTCAAAATGTGAATTCTGGCTAGATAAAGTGATATTCCTTGGTCATGTGATCTCGAAAGATGGAATCGCAGTAGATCCTGCGAAGGTGAAAGCTGTGATGGACTGGAAGCAGCCAGAAAATATCACTGAGGTTCGTAGCTTCCTTGGACTTGCCGGATATTATCGGAAGTTCATACAAGACTTCTCCCGAATCACCGTACCGATGACGAAATTACTTAAAAAGGGAGTCAAGTTTGAATGGACTGACCAGTGTAAGGAGTGCTTTGAGGTTCTCAAACAGAGGCTTACCACTGCCCCTGTCCTTACCTTACCTTCTGGTCAGGGAGGCTTCGTTGCTTATACCGATGCCTCGGGAACAGGTCTGGGTTGTGTGTTGATGCAGCATGGCAAAGTAATCGCCTATGCATCACGACAGTTGAGGGTCCATGAGAAAAACTATCCAACCCACGACTTGGAGCTTGCCGCGGTAGTGTTCGCGCTTAAAATCTGGCGACACTACCTGTATGGAGAGAAATTTGAGGTCATGTCGGACCATAAAAGCCTAAAATACCTCTTTTCTCAAAAAGAACTCAATATGCGGCAACGGCGATGGCTGGAATTCCTCAAAGACTATGAATTCATGCTTTCCTATCACCCTGGAAAGGCGAATGTTGTAGCAGATGCCCTTAGTCGTAAGACTGTTGGCACTCTGGCCAGCCTAACCGGACAATGGAAGTTGATGGAGGATTTCGTCAAGTGGAAGCCATTTTTGGCTGATTCAGGTAGAATCCAAATGTCATGTTTGACGATCCACATTGAGTTCCTCGATCGCATCGTAGCCGAACAGTTCAAGGATCCCCAGTACTTGGAATTAAAAGCTCGTGCTGAAAAAGATGATACTTTCTTCCATTTGAAAGAAGATGGAGGAATATAGATGGAAGAAAGGATTTGGGTTCCAAATAACCCTGAGCTAAGACAGGAAGTACTCCAGGAGGCTCATAATAGCAAGTACACCATTCACCCTGGAGGTACGAAGATGTTCAGAGATTTACAGAGGAAGTACTGGTGGAAGGGTATGAAACGTGATGTGGCTACGTTTGTCTCGAAGTGTTTGATCAGCCAGCAAGTTAAGATCGAACATCAGCGCCCTGGTGGAAAGATGCAACGGATCGAGATTCCAGAATGGAAATGGGAAGGCATTACGATGGATTTCATCGTTGGATTGCCTTGATCCAAGAGACAACATGACTCAATATGGGTGATCGTGGACAGACTCACCAAGTCTGCTCATTTTCTGCCAATCAACACTCGATACTCAACTGAACGATTGGCAGAGATCTACATTCGGGAAATCGTTAGACTCCATGGAGTGCCGATTTCGATCATATCTGATCGTGACCCGAAGTTCACCTCTCACTTTTGGGAGCAGCTTCAGAGAGCCCTGGGGACGAAACTCAAGTTCAGTACAGCATTCCACCCCCAAACAGATGGGCAATCAGAACGAACCATACAGACTCTTGAAGATATGCTCAGAGCCTGTATGCTGGAATGGAAAGGTGATTGGGATTCCCACCTAGCGTTGGCTGAATTTGCTTATAATAATAGCCACCACGCTAGCATTGGGATGGCGCCGTATGAAGCCTTGTATGGATGACCCTGTAGATCACCGATCCATTGGGGTGAAGTGGGTGAGCGAACCTTGGACTCGCCCATTGTGTTGCAGCATTATACTGAGCAAGTCCACATGATCAGAAAGAAGCTACTGACTGCTCAGAGTCGACAGAAGAGCTACGCCGATCAGCGGTGTAGGGAACTCACTTTTGCGGTTGGAGATAAGGTTTTTATCAAGGTCTCTCCAACCAAGAGTGTGTTTCGTTTTGGAAAGAAGGGGAAGCTCAACCCCAGATTCGTTGGTCCCTTCGAAGTTTTGAGCCGGATCGGAGAGACTGCCTACCGAGTAGCATTGCCACCACAATACGCGCAAATACATGATGTATTTCACGTATCAATGCTTAGAAAGTACGTTCATGACCCTTCTCACGTTATTCAACATGAAGACATTGACATCCGAGAAGATATGACGGTAGAAGAAAGGCCAGTGGAGATCATGGACCGACGGGAGCAAGTGCTAAGAACGAAGGTCATTCCACTTGTTAAAGTGAGGTGGCAGCATCATGGAATCGATGATTGCACTTGGGAGCCTGAATCGGATATGCGGGATAAATATCCTGAACTCTTCACCTTATACTCTTAGCTGAATTTCGCGGACGAAATTCCTTTAAGGGGGTAATGATGTAAGACCCGCAATTTTTCAGAAAATATCTGAATAAAATTCATGAGGCATTTACCGGTAAAAATAGCATTTCTTCTCAGAATGCAAAACGAATCAATTCCTGCGAGCCAGTTATACTTAAAATATTCGTCGAAGCGCGAATATATGCTCAAACACTCGGGAAGCCATAACTTCCTAACTAAACGAAATCAATAGATTCGTACGAGCCAACTTTCTTAGTTACGTCAATACGAAGAAAATGGCGTACTCAGAATTTTTCGGAAAAAATCGCCGGAAACCCGAAATTCTTGCGGGACCCACGGAAATATTGGTGGGACCCACAGAAATATTCCTCAGAAAATATCTGGTGGGACCCACAAAAATATCCCATGGAATATCCAAGTGGGCCCCACACCAAGGAACCTCTTGGAATTAAAAAGAAGCCAAGGGGGTAGTTTGGGCATGGAAAAACCCAAGAGGAGGTGGGCTTGGGCTATAAATAGCCCTCCCCACTCTCTCTCTTCTCATAAAAATCGACCCCCTCTCTCTCTTGCCTTCTCTCTCTCTCCTAAACCTCCCCTACCTAGCCTAGCCCACCTGAGCCCACCTGACCTGGTCTGAGCCTGCCTGACTTAGCCTGAGCCTGCCTGACCTGGTCCTAACCCACCTGACCTGGGTCCGAACCCACTTGACCTGGTCCAAACCCAGTTGACTTGACTTGAACCTAGTTGGGTTTAAAGTCAAAGTCAAAGTCCTTTTTGGTCCAGATTTCGGTTTGGATTTCTGAACCCAGACTTAGCCTACTTGAGCTGAGTTCGAACCTGCTGAACCCAGTTGACTTGGATTGAACCCTGTTTGGTTCAAACCACTTAGGTTGAGTAGCTTGACCTACTCTACCTCTTTCTCAACTAAGTCAGCTTCATCTGACTTAGTCTGACCTCTCGAAGGAAGGCTCGAAGCCAAAAGAAGCAACCCGGAGCCGTTTCTTCCACGATTTGAAGTAAGTTCGCTTCGTTGATCCATCTCTCTCAAGTAGTTGATTGTTTGTATATAGAATATACTTTCTGAAGTAGTATCTTGCTTTAGTTCTTGGTTGAGCCCTCTAGGACGCTTCGGTGTTCACGCGCTCGCCTCGTAACTATCGTCGGATATATCTATGTTCAAACACGCAGTATATGCGTTCTTCAAAATGGTATCTCGCTTTAGTTCTTGGTTGAGCCCTTTAGGACACTTCGGTGTTCACCCGCTCGCCTCGTAACTATCGTTGGATGCGGATCTAGGTGTATATCTGCTGATTCTGCCGACGCGTCTTATATCGCACAGGCTATGTAATTTACCTTTGCCGTCGCGTCGTATGATGCCAAGGCTCCCTGTTTTCGGCACTTTCGATTATGCATTTACTTACGCCGTCGCGTCGAACGATGCCAAGGCTCCTGCTTTCTGCAATGTCTTTACTTACGCCGTCGCGTCGAACGATGCCAAGGCTTCTGCTTTGTTATATATGTAGAATATTTCGTTCAGTTACACACCCTGAACAATAGTATATGCATTTCTTTACGCCGCCGCTGTATAAAGCACAGGCTTCTGCTTATACTACATATATGGCGCATAAATGAGCGTTCAAATGGAGATCAAACTCCAAATCGCCCATGCGATTCCTTGACCGCTCCTCGTTCAAGATTCTGCTTGACGAATGAAGCCCCTATTGGAAAGGCTTCGGTTTTTGGCAAAATGCTCTTTACGTAATGACTAAGTCAATTTCGTATGGCCTGGCTATGGCCAAGGGTTCCTGCAACCTTGATGGATGCAAAGTACGCACAACGGTGCACATCCATTTCCCGAATTAAGCGTGGCGATTTCCTACCAAAGAGGGGAGATGCCGCTGAAATGGATAAAAGAAACGCACGCTTTCTCCGTAAAAGAGAGGAAGTGCTGCTGAAATTTCTAAAGAAGCTAAGAATAGCTCAGAAAGAACGTAGCAGGATACTCTGACATATAGCAGAGTGCTACCTAGTTCATGGTTTGCCCTCTACAACGTAGAAGGGTTCGTCGCACCACTACCGGTAGAGCAGGGGAGGTGCTGACGAAATGGTTGGCAGAAGAGCTGCCGGAACCAATGGAACGGCATAATGATGTCCGTTGATGGAACGATGCCAGATCGGCTCGTATCCATGTGCCTGCAAGGGCACCTTGCTCGTAAGGGCCGCTGAGCCGGAGTAGAGGTTGCGCCTTGGCTAGGTTTGGACTCGTTGCGTAAAAATGCGCCGAGTAGCCGATCTATTTAGATCGAGTCATATGCATGCTCATTGAGAACGGTTACACAACCAGACTCGTAAGGGCCGAAGAGCCAGAGTGTGTTGTTTTCACCCAAAGAGGTGTGATGCTCGTGGTGGCCGAAGTGCCAAAGAGCGGTGTTCTGCATGCATATGAATAAGACTTAAGGTCGCACATACCCCGCGGTTGAAGATCGTGTTAGGGGTACCCCCTCAGTAATGACTGTGTTGGGGAAGACTGAATGGGGTCGGGTACATACTCCCGTAGTGCTGAAAGCACGGGCTGCCTAAATGGCATGCAGATTCTGTCCAAGTAATTGTAAGACTGGCAGACTCCTTCAGGAATTATGCTCACTGTGGAATGACAGTGATGGTACAGCCTTGAGTGACATGTATTTTACTTTGGACCTGATAGAGTCCACGATGGCCTCAGTCACTCATGGGTTTTGGGGTCGTGGTTATCCTTAAGATCTAAGGATTGAACCCAACTACTGCAAGTAGAGGATGCATCCGAATATGGGCCTAGTAGGATTCTCCCAGTTGAAACACACTGCCCTACTATGGATAGGGTCAACAGGCCTCTGGGGTATCTAAAATACATAGAATAATCAACCCCCAGAACGTCGCGTTGATGCCCGGACAATAGCTCTACCTGCGTACCAAAGGCGGGAGCGGTTAATTATCGAAACAATGCATTAGTTCTAGGTTCAGCGATGCTTTGAATGTATGAGTGGATGACGTGTTGAGTCAGTCCTGCATAACCTTTGTGAAGGTGTCATGTTCGGTATACTACTGGACCGACTGGGCAAAGACCCGTGTTGTATCCGCACGACTAAGCGAAGCTCGAGGAGTTGTCCTTAGATGCGTGGGATACGGATGTGCCAAGTATGAAGACTTGAGCTAGACATCACTTTGAGACCCGGAAGAGGTCATGGCTAAGTCGTGGAGACTTAAGCGGCTATTCAAATCACAGCCCTGAAAAGGCTTGCTCTAAGTCATGAGGACTCGAGCGGATGTTCAACTCATAGCCCTGAGGAGGCTCTTGCGATATACGCTAAGTCTTGGAGGCTTGAGCGTCGTTATTGCGCATTGCGACCCTGAGTGGTCATTATTGTATTTGAGTTGAATGGATGTATGACTGCATACTTACCAGACCATCAGTGGTTCTGACCCCGTTTTATGGGGATTTCAGGTGTTGAACCTGCGTGGCGATATGCGAAGCAAGGCGGCATCGAGTTCCAGGGTTTCTCTAGGCAGATTTTGTACTGCTTCCTTTTATTGAACCTATACTGCTTTTCTAAGCAGTAGTGTTGTAATAAACATGAGTTTTCGATAAAATGGAACACTTTGGTGGTCAATGAGTTGCTTGGCCACATACCTGCAACGTGCTCGGAGTTTTCTAAAACTGACGACTCATTATCGTCTGATTCCGCTGCTAAAAGCTTTTCTAAGTTCCGCTGCAAAGGAAAAAAAAAAAGAAAGTCATGAAAATTTTAACTTAGCTTTGTTTTGGAAATCCGGGGCGTTACAGCAACATTTTCAAAAATTTAGAATCAACAGCAGAATTTCCAACACTTTGACAATATTTTCTAGCTATCTTGACGTGAAGTGAGAGCTTGATGTTCGTTTTCGACACATCCTGACACCAATTTTAAATCCCTCTTAAGGACTTGGTTCCTTCCCTTCTTTGAGAGCATGAACTCTCAGATTGCACACTTCCTTGTGTCCCCACTGTCCCACCATAGACAGTCCCATTTCGGTTCGAGGTCGAACCACCAATCATTTTCTCGCAAGAGGCAATTTCAAAAGTTGATTTTAGTCTCAGCAATGAGACGTCCAAGATTAGCCCTTTTCAAGCTTTAGGGATCCCATTTTCCTTCCTTTTGCAAACCCTGTAGGATTTATTGTGCAAAATCCGAAGGTTCCATCATACCTTTCCATTTTCTACCCGATCAGGATAAGGGTATAAACCTGAGCCTCCTCAAGAAAACTTCATTCTCAAGAAATTGATTTCTCAAGAAACTCTAAGGATTTTTCAAAATCGGTTTTCCCAAGTCAATTTTCCCATAGTTTTCCTTGGAAAATGTTATTTTCTTAAGCTCTTCAAAAAGAGTTTTCCAATCTTCCTCAAGAATCAAAAATTGATTTCCAAGTATTTCAAAGGTAAGATTCCCAGGATTTCAATTTCCCAAGTTTCAATTTTCTTCCCCAATGAGTTTTCCTATAGTTTTTCCATCATTTTCCTAAAAAAATTCTCAAAGTCCGAGTTTTCATGAGAAGTGTTTTCCTTTTCAAATGTTCACCTTTTTCTCAAGAATCACTTCTATTTTCCCAAGATTTTCAACTATTTCTGATTTTCCCACATCTTTATGAACTTTCCCGTGATTTCAAAAACCCTTTTTCATCTGAGTTTCCTGAGAAATTGACCTTTTTTCTGAGAAATGTTTGTCAACTCCAAAGTTTTCCAAGCATACATCATAGTTTTCCAACTTATATTTTACAAAGTCTCATAGCACATGCCTGAATTCTCTGTGCATTTAGGATAGAACATGATTTTGATCATTTAACTAAGTCAAGCACAATTTTGGTCCTTGGTTTGATTACCCCTGTTAAAGGCGGCAGGAACGGTCGAACCTCGTACCGACAGGTCGAGCCCCATCCCATGGATTTTCCTGCAATTTTCAAAACGGAGGCGAGTATTTCAAAACAATTTTCAAAATCCGGTCAAGTTTGAATCGCGAAAGCGTTTCCCTCTCTCTTCTGCAAGGAAGGGAAGACGGGGAAAATTTTTGCGATGATAACAAATACACACCTTCTTCTCCTCCTCGTCCGATGCAGAGACGATACGGGAATCGAAACACCTACCGCAACTACTACACTCGTAGGCAGCGGTGATTGTGTTTGTCCATATGTGAACATGTGTGGTTGGAACACTGAGTCAGTGTTCATTTTGTAGCCTTGCTCTGTTTTGGCTTTTGTTGCGGAGGTTTATGTATGGTAATCCTGTAGTAGAGGGTAATATTTGGCTTGTACTGAAGATCTGTATGCATCTGCTTTTTAAGTAATGAAATTACGTTTTGACTTGTCTCATCGCTTATACGTGTCTTCTTTTGTTAAGATGGCTTGGCGTGAGCGTTGCGATCATATCATGGACACCGTGAGCAACCTGACTGAGGTTGTAGGTAGGCAGGCCGAGGCCATGCGTGCTATGGGAGAGAACATGCGGACCTCTCAGGAATGAGAGACTCCGGTTCCTACTCCCTCTCCAGTTCCAGCGAAAGTCGTGCCCTATAAGCAGTTCATGGCTATGAACCCTCCCTCCTTCGATGGGAAGTCTGCACCCGAGGCGGCCGAGGACTGGATACGAGAGATCGAGCGGATCTTTCGAGTGTTGCAGGTAAGTGACGACCGGAACGTGGATTTCGGCACGTATCGGCTCCGAAAGGATGCCGAGAGGTGGTGGGCGACCATTGATCATGCATATAATTCAGGGTTAATTAACATTAAAATGTGCATGATTTTATAAAATAATGTTTCAAAAACCCAATTTTATGTTAGTTTTCGAGTAAATGTGCTAAAATGATTTAAAAATAGAAAATGCATGAAAAATAGTTTTATTTTATATTTTTATGCATATTTTAGTTTTTGTTTTAGTCATAGTAGTTTAGTTTCAGTTTTCAATGAAAAATAAAAAAAATAAAAATAAAAAAATAGAGAAAATAGTTTTATATTGTTAATAAAATCATTTTAAATGTTTGTTTTTTAGAAATAAAAAAAATTAAATATAAATATAAATAGTTAGAATAGTTTTTGAGTTTCTTTATAAATAAGTTTTGTTTTTAACTTTTGAAAACTTTATAATAAACTGGTTTACATAGTTTTTTATTTAAAAAAAAAAAAAACTGAAAAAAAATATAAAATAACAAATCATTTTACAGGGTTTGATTTCTTTAAAAAAAACTGAAAAAAAAATAAGCAAACCGGCTTGAACCGGTTTGCATTCTTTCAAACTGAAAAATTCTGTTTCCAACCGGTTCGAGCCGGTTTGGGGTTTTTAAAACCCAAGATTGAAAAAAATTTCAAGCGCCTCCCCCATACGGCTGAAGCCCTTCTTCTTTCCCCTCTTTCCCTATCTTCTATCTCTTCTCACCAGCTTCCACCATCGCCGGTGCTTCCCTTCCCTACCTTCCCCTTCTCCCTTTTTCTCTAATGAAACTCCAGCAGCCGGTGGTGGTGGATTCTTTAGTCCGGTGACGGTTGGTGGTGGAGGCCGCCAACTTCTTCCCTAATCCTTCCTCTGGTCACGGTAATTTTTCTTCTTCTTCTTCTTCTTCTTCTTCTTATTCCAATTCTCCTCTTCTTCTTCTTCTTCTTCTTCAGGTCTTCTTCAATTAATTCTGTGTAAAAAAAAAATTAATAAAAACGAGAAAAGAAAAAAAAAACATAAGAAAAATCTGCATTAGGTTTTGATTTCATCTTTTCAACCCCGATTTTCACCTCTATTGTTTTTCATTCATCATTTTTTTAGTTTCTTCTTTCTCTACACTTTTCTGTTAATCATTCATTATATTTCGTCATTGTGCAATTTCATGTATTGGTTAATTTCCTGTTATGCATCTGATTTTTAGTTTTTTTTCTTGTACGCATTTCATTCCCTATGTGCTGTTTTGATGTTCCTGTTTTGCATATTTTCATAATTTTTGTTTAGTGTTTGATTTTCAGTTTATTTCATTCCTTGAGTTTCCTATTAAGCATCACATTTATTTTCTGTTTTTTTTTATGCTTTAATATCCTATAATGAAATTCGTTTTGTTGTTTCTTCATTCAGTTTTTCTTTCTTTCATTTATCATCTATTGTTATTTTCTGAAATCTGTAATTACTGTTTCTTCCATTTTCAATTCCTGTTTTTGTTTTAGTTTAGCAAATTCGTTGCAAGCATAAATTTCACTTCAGTAATTTTTTTCCTAAACTCTGGTTTTTGTTCAGTTCTTTTGGTTTTGAGTATGCATTAAACTACATTTTTCTTAACTTTGAATTCCTGTTTTGTTAAATAGGTTCTAATCTCTTGTTTTTAATTTTTAATTTTCCTATTTTCTTTTCTTCCATTCAAATTGCTGTTTGTTGAATTTTAGAGTTCCTGTTTTTAGTTTAATTTTCCTGTTTTCTCATAATTTCATTTTCTGTTTTTTTTGTTAAGCCTTCGTTCCATTATTTTCTTTTTCTGCAATATTTTTTTTTCATTAATTGATTTTCTATTTTTTTAGTTGTTTTCCTGTTTTGCTGTCCTGAATTTCTAGTTTTGCATTTTCTGATTTCTTTAATGATTTCCTTTGTTTGTTTTATAGTATTGCCTTTCCTGTTTTCATTTGATTGCATTTCATGTTTTTAATTGATTGTATTTCCTGTTTGTCAATACCGAATTTGTGTCTATTTCATTTCTTGTAATTTCATGTTTTGTACTTTCCTGTTTTCAACATAATTAGTTGCCTTGCTTCTGTAATTTGTTTTGTTTGTTTTTGTTCATTCTGAGATTCCTATTTGATTCAATTTTGTAATAAATTCTGTGTAAATTCCTGTTTTTCATTAGTTTCTTATTATCTTAGTTGTTTTTTTTTAAGTCATTTCATGTTTGCTTTTATTCTTGTAGCAGTCATTTTCTAATTCCTTGTCTAGTATACATGTTATTTCTTCTATATCTTGTACTGCTCGTGTTCTTTTTTTTTGTGTAGGATTGCACAGGACTGGAGCGAAAGCGATTACGTGACACGAAGTACGAAGAATAAAGCTTCTTTTTACTTTTTAGTTTAGAATTAGGAATTTAATTGGGTTTGTAAATATTGCACTTTACGCCCTCTGCGAAGGGTATTCATTTGTTGTAATAGTTAGTTGTTTTTACTTTTCTTGAACATTTTACATTTCAATAATTTGGCAATAAAGATTAGTTTAGATTTGTGTACTTGAATACGAAATATTCCCGTTTCCTGAGTTCGACCCGGTCTCATCCACTAGTGAGAACCGGTGTTTATTATTTGATGTCTGGTTTTCACATGTTTTACATATAAAAATCTTTTCAAAATTACAACGATTTAAAAGAAGACATCAAATTTTTGGCGCCGTTGCCGGGGAACGGCGTAATATTAGTATTCACTTTATTGCCTAGTGTTTGTGTTGCTTTTAGGTTTAGAACCACGTATGTGCATATCTTAGAGACGAGCTTTTCTGCACAGCCCACCTACTAGGATCCCCTTAGAGGTGACTGTGTACGATTGGTACCGTACACATAGATTTCATATTTCTTTTGCATAATCTCTGTTATGTGTAACTGCGTGGTGTTTGTTTAGTTTTTGTTGTTTTTAGTTTACTCGCTTTGTGGTTTGCGTGGTTTGGCCGCTTAGTGCGTTAGTTAGGTAGAAAACCCAAAGTTAGGACGTGTGCTACACCGGTCTACTCTAAGGTGTACGCAATGGCTGACGATCATCAATTGATCCGTCCTTTGAGGGAGTACTTCATGCCAAGTACGTATACTCCCGCCTCCTGCATCACGAGACCTGATGTAGGAGCGAGCCACTTTGAGATTAAGGCCAGTGTGATTCAAATGCTACCTTCGTTTTATGGCCTTAGCAATGAGGACCCATATCGTCATCTCGACGAATTCCTTGAGATTTGCTCGACTGTGTGAATCAATAACTTTGGAGATAATGCTATGCAGTTGACTTTGTTTCCGTTCTCTCTCAAAGATAAAGCCAAGCACTGGCTAAAATCTCTTGAGACGGTTCATATTACTACTTGGGAAGGAATGCAAAGAGAATTTTTAAAAAAATATTTCCCAATTGGTAAGACGAAGCTATAACCAGTTTTTCTCAAATTGAGGGAGAACAGTTTCACGAGTCTTGGGAGAGATTGAAAGATCTTCTCCGCAAGTGTCCCCATCACCAGGTGCCTCGTTGGTAGTTGGTGCAGTATTTTTATGACGGGCTTACTGAAAAGCACCGTCAAATGGTTGATTCATCTTGTGGGGGCACTTTTATGCTCAAGAGTGAGGATGAGGCGTGGTCTTTATTTGAGACCTTGAGTGAAAACACGATGCATCATACCTTGTCTTCACGGCTCGATAGGACTACACCTGTGTCTAGTGGTCCTAGGAAAATAGGGATTTCTGAAGTAGGGTCCGAATTAGAATTGCGTACCAAGGTTGACCAGTTGACTAGGAAGTTAGATCAATTCCTAGCCAATTCCTCGAGAAGTCTAGTAGAAAGAGTGTGTGAGCTATGTGCTAGCCCTGCACACTGTGTTTCGGATTGTCCGGCAGCGCCGCTATATCCTGAATTGGTTCAGGAGCAGGTGAATGCTGCCCAAGGTTTCGCTAAACCCCTGCCTGATTCATTTACATCATCATATAACCCAGATTGGCGAAACCAGTCTATTCCCCTATCCCATCAGCCCTCCCAGACACAGTATAGACCTAGTAACCCTTCATAAGGTTACTCGCATCCCATTTTTCCACAGGTTCATCCCCCAGCCCAACCTGCTTATACTCAACCCCATTCTCATGAGCTTTCACCTAGTCAATCCTTCCAAGATAGGATATTACAAGTTTTGAGCTCCCATACGCAGTCAATAGCCAAGCTAGAGACTCAAATGGGACAGTTGGTTGAGACCTTCAGTAGACAAAGCGAGGGGAACCTTCATAGTCAGTCTGTTGTCACATCTAAGGGAGAGGAGCCCATGTCATTTGACTTGCAACCCACCGATTCACATCAGGAGCAAGTCAAATCTGTTACATCCCTTCAGTATGGGAAGGCGTGTCACTCCACTCGGGAATCGACTCATGAGCCTCATATCATTTCTACTGACGAGTCGATCTCCATGATACCTCAACAGAAGGGGCCAGGCACACAACATGCATTATCATCATATATTCATAAAGCCCCATTCTCTCAATTTTTAGGATCACCGATTCCTTTTAGTAAGCAAGAGGTACAGATGCAGAAGGTGCTTGACCAAGTCAAGCCTGATCATATTCACCACTTGTCTAAAGCTGCATTCATTGACAGTCGGTCGGTCCTAGACTCTCATTTCTTGACCAGTCTCTCAGATGAGACTAATCTCTGTTCTTCACGTCGAGAGAGTTATGATCATACAGTTAGAGGTAGACAGGATGGAAACACAGTGCGTAGTGTCATAAATGACACTCTTTTCTTTATAGAACTGCATTGAGCGATACTTCATGTCCATTGATCTCATGGACGATGAAGGTTTTTCCAGGGATCCGTCTGGTTGGGGACGTGAAACTTAGCGCTTTATGGGAGGCAACCCATATCTTGTATATTATTATATTTGCTTAGAATTTATAGATTTTATTTTGTTTTTACTTTTTCATGAGTTTTTCATGTTCTTTTTGTTTCTTTCTATGAGTTTCATGTTTTGTCATGCATACATTGCATTCATTTGTTGTAATAGTTAGTTGTTTTTACTTTTCTTGAACATTTTACATTTCAATAATTCGACAATAAAGATTAGTTTAGATTTGTGTACTTGAATACGAAATATTCCCGTTCCCTGAGTTCGACCCGGTCTCATCCACTAGTGAGAACCGGTTTTTATTATTTGATGTCTGGTTTTCATATGTTTTACATATAAAAATCTTTTCAAAATTACAATGATTTAAAAGAAGACATCAACCACCTTGGATGTCAAGTTTGGAGGCAGAGCAGTTACATGGGAGCAGTTCGTAGAAGTCTTCTACGCGGCCTATTTTTCGACCCACGAGCGCAGCCGAAAGATGCAGGAGTAACTCGACCTTCAGCAGGGGAACTCTACCTTGGCGGACTACATCACGAAGTTCTGAAGCCTGGAGCGCTTCTGCCCTCATGTCTATGTGACCGAGAAGGAACGATCGATGAAGTTCGCTCGTGGATTGAAGTTAGCCTTGCGCCTGAGAGTGTTCACACGTGCTCCCTCGACTCTAGAGGAAGCCTTGGAGACGGCTACACTTCTGGAGCAGGAATGGACCGAATCCCAGAAGACTCCGCAGTCCAAGGGTAACCAGCAGCAAGGCCAAAAGAGTTGGCCTAAGAAACGTTCATTTCAGCAGAATTCGGGTGGAAAGAAGTCCGCCCCGCCAGCAAAGAGGAACCACAACAACAACAACCGGCAGCGACAGAATCGCCAGCCCCAGCAGCAGCAGAGACAAATGGTGGCAACATCGGGTTGCCCAAAATGTCGGATGGATCATCCTGGCCGACCGTGTCCACGGGACCTCAGAGGATGCATCTACTGTGGCAAGATGGGCCACTACATCAAGGATTGTCGGAAGAAGCAGTCCGACGATCTAAGGAGGAACACGCCAGGAAGGTCGCAGCCAGCACCTCAGCGACTTCCTCAGCAACAGCAGCAGCAGACGTACCCGCCGCAGCAATCTTCCCAGCAGAAGACGGGTAACCAGAGGACGGTGGCAGAGCGTGCCTACGCAGCCCCTATCGAGCAGGTGACCAAGGGAGAGTTGGTCCAAGGTACTATTCCAGTCGTTGGTCATGCAACTTTTACCTTGTTTGACTGTGGTGCTTCGCATTCTTTCATAGCTTCGAGATTTGCTAGTTCTTTGTCTATGTCTGCTGTATTGTTGAATTATCCGTTGGAAGTTCGTACACCGACTGGTGATCCGTCTTTGTGTACTTTGTACATTCCGAGCATAGGAGTGTTAGTGGCAAGTCAGAACTTGCCAGCTGACTTGATCCTGCTAGACATGACAGAGTTTGACGTCATTCTAGGCATGGATTGGTTGTTCGAGTATCATGCTCAAGTTCTGTGCAGAGAAGGCAAGGTGGTTTTGTACCCTCCTGATCGTCCAGTTTTGAAGATCAGCCTTGCTCGACCTATTCGAGACAGTCGTATGATATCGTCGTTTAAAGTTCAAAAATATCTGCGGAATGGGGGTACTGCTTTCTTGGTCAGTATCGCCCC
Source organism: Nuphar pumila (assembly GCF_984573655.1). Classification (NCBI taxonomy): domain Eukaryota; kingdom Viridiplantae; phylum Streptophyta; class Magnoliopsida; order Nymphaeales; family Nymphaeaceae; genus Nuphar; species Nuphar pumila. Next base: position 73,404,261 of record NC_143259.1, on the reverse strand, counting down.
AGTTGAATCGGTGTTAACCCCTATCGAGGATCTTGAAGTAGTTCGGGAGTTCCTCGATGTTTTTCCTGAGGAACTGCCTAGATTACCTCCGAAGCGTGAGATCGAGTTTTGTATTGAGTTGTTACCTGGAACGACTCCGATCTCAAAGGCACCGTATCGTATGGCTCCGGCAGAACTCGAAGAACTGAAGCGTCAGTTGGAAGAGTTGATGGAGCAAGGGTTTATCAGAAACAGTGCGTCACCGTGGGGTGCACCTGTTTTGTTCGTGAAGAAGAAAGACGGATCCCTAAGGTTGTGCATTGACTAGAGAATGCACAACCAAGCGACGATTAAGAATAAGTATCCGTTGCCGAGAATAGAAGATCTCTTTGATCAGTTGCAGAGAGCGAAGATATTCTCGAAGATCGACCTGAGATCGGGTTATCATCAACTTCGGATCAGAGAAGAAGATGTCTCAAAGATGGCTTTTCGAACTAGGTACGGGTTGTACGAGTTCGTTGAGATGCCTTTTGGGCTCACAAATGCACCAGCAACATTCATGGATTTGATGAATCGTATTTTCCGTCCGTTCATGGATATGTTCGTGATCGTATTTATCAATGATATCTTGATCTACTCAGAGACCCCTGAGCAGCACCGAAAGCATCTGCGTATTGTGTTGGGAGTACTTCGGGAGCACAGATTGTTCGCCAAGTTCTCCAAGTGCGAGTTTTGGCTTCCACGAGTCATGTTTTTGAGTCATGTGATATCCAGTGATGGGGTGTCAGTTGATCCAGCGAAGGTCGAAGCAGTGTTGGACTGGAAGCAGCCTCAGTCTGTTACAGATATTCGCAGTTTTCTCGGGTTAGCTGGTTACTACCGACGTTTTATTCAGGACTTCTCTAGGATTGCGCTTCCTTTGACGAAGCTTCTGCGTAAGGGAGTCAAGTTCGAATGGATTGTGGTGTATACAGATGCCTCGGGTACAGGATTGGGATGCATGCTCATGCAGCACGATCGTGTTATTGCATATGCTTCGCGGCAGCTGAAGATTCACGAGAGAAATTACCCGACCCATGAGTTGGAGTTAGCAGCTGTGGTGTTCGCCTTAAAGTCCTGGCGACACTATCTGTACGGAGATACGTTCGAGGTCTTTTCTGACCATAAGAGTCTCAAGTATTTATTTTCCCAGAAGGAATTGAATATGAGACAGCGTCGTTGGCTTGAGTTTATTAAGGACTATGAGTTTACGTTGTCTTACCACCCTGGTAAGGCGAACGTCGTTGCAGATGCGCTTAGTCGCAAATCGAGCAATGTTCTGGGTAGTCTTGTGTGGAGCCATAAGTTGGTCGAAGATTTCATGGCTTGGAAGCCATTCGCGATCGAAGACAAAACGATCAGACTGTCTGGGTTGGCCATCCGATCAGAGTTCTTGCCTAAGGTTATCGAGGCACAGAAGTGGAGCGCTCAATATCAGAAGTTTGTGGACCGAGCTCGTGAAGAGGGCTCAGTCTTTCGCATAGACGATAGCGGTTGTATCCCCATGAAGGATCAACTTTGGGTGCCAAATGACCCCGAGTTGAGAAAGGAGATTCTTGATGAGGCACATCTGTCGAAGTACACTGTCCATCTTAGTGGTACTAAGATGTTTAAGGATCTTCAACGAAGGTATTGGTGGAACGGGATGAAGCGCGAAGTCGCAACGTATGTTTCGAGGAGTTGGACTTGTCAGCAAATTAAGATCGAGCACCAACATCCTGGTGGCTCCATGCACAGGATTGAGATTCCTCAGTGGAAATGGGAGGATATCACAATGGATTTCGTGGTAGGTTTGCTGCGAAGCAGGTGAAAGCACAATGCGATATGGGTGATTGTGGACAGACTCACTAAGTCTGCTCACTTCTTACCTATCTGGATCAGTCAGCCACTTGAGAGCTTAGCAGACTTGTATATCCGAGAGATTGTACGGTTACATGGTGTACCTACGTCTATCATTTTGAATCATGATCCCAGATTCACATCGCGACTATGTGGACAGTTACAACCAGCTTTGGGAACCAAGTTAAAGTTCAGTACAGCCTTTCACCCTCAGACTGATGGCCAGTCAGAGAGAACGATTCAGACGCTTGAAGATATGTTGCGGGCTTATATGCTCGACTGGAAAGGTGATTGGGATTCACACTAGTGTTTGGTCGAGTTTGCCTACAACAATAGTTATCACGCTAGTATCGGTATGGCTCCGTACGAGGCTTTGTACGGGAGACCTTGCCGATCACCGTCATATTGGGACGATATCAGCGATCGATCCAGTGAATCGCCGATTGTTCTTCAGCACTACACTCAGCAAGTGCAGAAGATTCGAGAACGTCTGAAGGCAGCCCAAGACAGACAGAAGAGTTACGCCGATAAGAGGTGGCGAGAGCTTCAATTTGATGTGGGCGACATGGTTTTTGTGAAAGTATCAACGACAAAGAGCGTCTTTCGTTTCGAAAAGAAAGGAAAGTTGAGTCCTAGATACGTTGGTCCATTCAGGATCCTTGAGAGGATCGGTGGAGCAGCCTATCGGATCGAGCTACCGCAGCAGTATGCTCAAATTCATAATGTTTTTCACGAGTCGATGCTGAGGAAGTACATTCCAGACCCATCGCACATCATCCGATACGAAGATGTCGAAGTACAAGAGGACTTAACTGTGGCTGAGAGACCTATTGAGATTGTCGATCGTCGCGATCAAGTTCTGCGTACCAAGACCATTCCGTTGGTCAAGGTACGATGGCAACACCATGGCATCGAAGAATGCACATGGGAGCCAGAGGCCAGTATGAGGGAGAGATACCCTAACCTTTTTATGGCCTAGCATTCGTGATTTCGCGGACGAAATCCCTTTTTAGGAGCGAAGGATGTAAGCCCCACTATTTTTCTAAAGAATTTTAAATGATATATACTTCATTGTGGGAAAATTTCTTGTTTCGGCACGAGCAATACTCGTAATTTTGGCAATTATCGCTTTCTGAGGTTCTGAATCGCGTAGATTTGCTCTACGAGAGAATTTGGGGCAAACCGCGACGAATCAAACCTCAATATTTGTAAATTATATTTATATTGTATTCACATGGGTTCGCTCCGAATTTGGAGTTTAAACGAGAGCAATATCTCGTTATTTCACGGATTTTGGCAAAATAGGGGTACATCGGTAATTATGGGTCATACCGAGGCCCAATTTCGCCGTAATTGGAAAATTAAATATACTTTATGAAAGCTTAAATCTTAATTCACATAATGTAATTTAAAATTTTGATTTTTAAATTAGTTTAGATTAGTCCTTTTTAATACTCATTTCATTGAGTTTTGAAAAAAAAAAGAGAGGAAGTAAATCGCAATTTAGTAAAAACCTAGAGGAGGGTTTTGAAAACACCTTTACATGGGGTGGGTTTTTTAATTTAAAAAGGTTTGATTGGGGCCCCACCTCAGCCCATGTCCTTTTTAGAGTTTATGAAAAGCATAATTTGCAAAAAACCTCACCTTTAATTGGCATTTTTGAAAAGTTTCAAAAAAAAAACAACCTTTGGGGCCTTAAAATGGAAAATTGTAAGGTGGGTAGGCTCAGCCCACGTTTTAAGGGGAGTAGGATGGGCGCCCCTTAGGGGGGTAGCCCCTAAGCATTTAAAAAAAAAATAATTTAAGAAAAAAGGGAGAGGGGCGATTTTATTGGGGAGACTTTGACCTTGACCTTGATAGGTCAAGGCCAACCACTCCCCTTTGATTAAGGGGAGTGGTTGGGAGGTACATGGTACCTTAGACCCCCCCCCCCCCTCCATAGGGCTTTAGAGTAGGGTGGGGCGTGGGAGGGGGAGACCACACATCTCCCCTCCTTCACTCCCCACCATCCATCTTCCCCCTCCCTCTTTTTAAGCAAAGCAAGGGAAGAGGGGGAGGGTCGATGCTCTCTTCTTCCTCCCTTCTCCTACTTCTCTCTCTCTCTTCCTCCCACTTGTGTTGAAGTTCCAGCTGGGCCAACCCAACACAAGGTGAGTCTCCTTGTCCTATGCCTTGTTGTTTCTTTTCTTTCTCTTCTTTGGTTTGTAGTTTTTTTTTTCTTTCTTCTCGTTGGGTTTCATTAGGGGTGGGGCACCCCTTTGGGCTGGGGATGTTGGTAGGTTGCTGAGTTGCGCCTTTCCATGGCCAGCCCAGCCCGCTTTGGTGGCCTGACTGAGCCCACAACCTTTGGGTTGGGCCGTTGCAGGCCCTGCCATGAGCTCGGACTGACCCAAAGCTGGTCAGTCCGGCCTCCTTGTTTTTTTTTTTTTTTTCGGCTGGTCCAGCTGCAGTTGGACATGCAACAGTCCTGGTTGGGCTGCTGCAGCCTGTGACTTGGAAGGATGGTCTGGGCCACCCTGGGCCTGTAAACACCCCAAATTTTCACTCACCTCCCCGACATTTCCACCTCCCATCATCATCCAGCCTCTGAAATCGCTGGAGGGCAAAATGGTCATTTTCTGAGCCCGGACCTTGCAAAAGTCCAAATTTCATCTGAAACTCTCAAATTTTCTCTATTTTTATCTCAGATGTTCAAGATTTTACTCCTGACAGGAGACAGACATCTCCAGAGTCTTGGTTCAAGATTGCATTTCATAAGACATGACATTGCATATCATTGCATGAGCATTTCAAATCACTACACTGCACAGCATGTCATTTCGAGGTCCAGAACTCTCGATTTCAAAATCTTCAATCCAGATTAGAATTTTAACTCTTTTCAAAATTGATTTCAAAACCCTGGGTCTTCAAAATTATCAATTCTTCCCATTTTACCCCCAGGACTCTGAATTTCAAAATATTTTCTCAGGAAAACGATCTGGATAGTTTTCAATATGGATTTCAGCCACTTCACCTCAGATTTTGCCCCTTTTTGACAATTTCAAATATCTTTCTTTTACAAAATCGCCCTACAGGGGTCAACTCTTTCCAAAAATTCCTGTTTTACCGATTAGTCCAGATTTTATGAAAAATCCAAAAAAAAGTTGTTGTTTTATCCTTATTTCAGTAAATAAACAATGTGGGACCCACACTGAGGTGGTGTCACACAAGCTTTTCTTTTGAAAATTTGAATTTTGAAAAACCCAAAAATATAGGAGCCTTGTCCCCTGGATTGGTGCCACATGCCATGTGTCAGCATAGGGTTCACCTAGAGTTGGTGCCACATGTCACCTTCCCTCTTATGCCACGTGTCAGTGTGGGGCTACCTTCAGAAGCCACCACGTGTCATCCATCCTGCGCCATGTGTCATTGCAGAGACTACCAGGAGATGCCAAGTGTCATAGGTTGTCCTGTCTAGAAAAGAGGAGCTTGTCTCCTCTGAGGTGGCGCCACTTGAAGTGTGTCTTCTGCAGGGGACACGTGTCAACCCCTCCCTCCTTCTAGAAAAGTAGCCTGACACATGTCTCTCCCTACTTTTCTCAGAAAAGTAGGAGACATGTGTCACTCCTAAATTCCTACAGAAAAGGTAGGCTTGTCTCCTCTGAGGTGGCGCCATCTGGAGTGTCTCCTGCAGAGGACACGTGGCAAGCTCCCATTTCCTCAGAAAAAGCAAATGCCATGTGTCGTTTTCTGCTTTCTTCAGAAAACTAGAATTCAAACATTCAAACCTCCTCATAGGTGGCGCAGATCCTGAACTCCTACCTTTTTCATCTTGTCTGAGATGGCGCCACATGGCTTGGTCCACCTTCTCTCCCCTCTGCCACGTGTCATTCTCTGCTTCTTTCAGAAAAAGTAGAGGACACATGTCTTCTCCCTACCTCTTTCAGAAAAGTAGGAGACACATGTCACTCCTGGCCTTCTTCAGAAAAAGCAAACCATTTAAAATTCAAACAAGGCACTAGGTGGCGAAAATCCGGAGCTCTGATTTCCCAGATGGCCTATGAGAGCGCCACATGTCCCTCCCCTCCTTCTCACCCCTCTGCCACGTGTCATCTTCTGCTTCTTTCAGAAAAAGAAGGTGACACATGTCTCCTTCTCACTCCTTCAGAAAAAGTAGAGGACACATGTTCTCTCCCTACTTTTTTCAGAAAAGTAGGAGACACATGTCACTGCCCTCTTTTTCCTCCCTCTTGCCACATGGCATTGTAGGAGCCACCCTGAGGTGGCGCCACATGTCCACCCTTCATTCCTCCAGGGCCAACCTCCATTTGAAATTCGAATTCTCCTCTGAGGTGGCGCCATCTGAAGAACCACACCAGCAGGCTGACACTTGGAACCATCCTGGACTGCCACATGTCCAGATCTCCTTTCACCAAAAAAAGCAAAATTCAAATTCCTCTGAGGTGGCGCCTTCTGAGCCCACTGCTCTGACCTTCTGACATGTGTCAAACACCTTTTGAGGTGGCACCATTCCAGGACTCCACTTGGCTCCATTTTCATTTTTTATTTTATTTTTAATAAAGGTAGCCCACCATGAGGTGGCGCCACCTGAGGACTCCCTACAAAAGGTGAGTTTGAATTTCAAATTCCAAGAAAACACCCTCTGAGGTGGCGCCTTCTGGGAGTTCCCTGCAGAGAGAATCAAGCAAACTTTTGAAAATTTCCAAATTCCCCCTGCTGAGGTGTCTCACCCACACAATTTCCATTTTTTTATTTTTCTCAAAAATTAAAACACCTTTTGAGGTGGCGCCACCTGAGAGCTCCCTGCAAAAGACAAATTTGAATTTCAAACCCCTCAGATGGCACCCCCTGAGATGGCGCCACATGGAGGGCTCAGATCGAGCCTGTTTGAATTTCAAAATTTTTCAGAAAATTTATAAAAACAAGGGTTCACGCCCAGCCTAAGGGATCATTTTTTTTTTAGCTCTTGTGAACTTGGAAAATCCGACCTAGCCTTCCTAACATCTGATTTTGAACCTTGGAAATCGTAACCCCTTTGGCGCATTGAAGAAGGTGGAGTAAAGTTCGTGCCGTGGCCAATCCGATTCCAACAGAGCTCGATTTTGGTGGACCATCCGAAGCTCGGAGCGAAGGACGAAGGAAGCTCATGATAGCTGCCCCTTTCAAGAGCTCCTACGCTGCGTAACGAAGCAAGGTGCACTTCTTTTCCCCTTGATGTGATTCTATAATCCGAATCGGGAGTCGTTTGAAAAAATAGCTCATCCGAGGGATGGATTTAGCTATTCTCATAAAACAACATATATAAAAATGTTTTGTTATGCTTCCTTGATGATTTTTAACATTCATATAGTTATCTAGGTTTAATTTGCATTTTATTTCATTCATTTAGCATATTTCATGAATTAATTAGGATTAATTTAGCCTTTATTTCAATTCTGCTTATTTTCAGTAGGTCTCTGTTTTTGTCAGTCAGTCCACACGTCATTTCATGCAGTTGTTTTTTATTAAAAATCCCAAAAAAATCACGGAATGCGCCCTTAGGTGTCCCTAAAATGTTTCCAAAAATTCAGAGCCATTTGAATTTGTTTACTGCAGTAAACATTCAAAATGGCAAGTCGGGTTTTGTTACCCGGGATACGTTTTGAAAATCATTTGCCGACTTGTAAAATCGAGATATCCCTCATGTAAGATCCGATTTTCGATCCGAAAGATGTTATGAACTCGGAAGAATGTCTAGTTTTTAATATGATTTGTTCAGATTTTTATGAGTTTTTTTTATGTCTGACAAAAATCCGAGAGTTCGGGACATGTGTCAGAGCCTAATTTGGGCCTCTGAGATCTTGGATCGACTTATGGCTATGGTTTCTCTTTGTGTGTTGCTTCAAATCTGAAACTGTAAAAAGTGAAAGTGGTGTCAGAGATGTCCTCTGTTTGAATCTGAAAGCCTGTAATTTTTAGAATAGTGTTGACTCCTGCTTCGGATTTTTCTTGTGATCCTCCTGTTTTGCTACATTTGTCTATTCTGTTAGTTTAGGCAGCAATAGTTATATTTTTATCTGTGTTTCCGTTGATTAAATTCCAAAGTCATAAACATTAAAGTTGTTCATTTAGGTGTCGTGCATAACTTGGATTAATTTCATAAATTTCCATGGCCGATTTGTATTTCTTTAGCATTTTTCATCAGATTAGTGTGATTTTTACCTATGTCTGAACTAAATCCATGTTATTGAACTCACCATGGCTCAAATCCCGAGGCTGTAAAAACCAAAAATGTTCCATTTCGGGTCTTTTAGCCGTCTGCAAAATATCAGAAGTTTTCATGGTGTAAATCTTGCATTATCATGTTAAGCATCGCATTTGGTTCGGATCCATAGGCAAAATCCACCATTTTAGGACTTTCTTTGAATTGTAGCATTTAAATCATATCATTTCGTGATTTTTAGCATTCTAGGCTGTTTATCAGAGTAAGTAGATGCTTCATACCGAATTTGGTGCAATTTGGAATCCATTTGAGGTTCGGATTAGCCGTAATACCAAAACAGGGTCCCGCAGGACCCGGATTCAAGTGAAAAACAAGCGAAATTCGTTATTTTGAGTAAATTGCAAAATGCCAAATTCTGATTTTACAGTCCTAATGTGTTTAGCAGCATGTCATACTGCATTTCATCATCATTGAATTCAATTTGAATTTTGAAATCCCAATTTTACTAAGTTTTCCTTCAAAAAACCCTGATTTTAAAGGTATAACTTTATAATTAGGGGTATTTTGGTCATTTTGACCACCAATTCCGAATTTCAAACTGTTTTCCACTGAATTCCCGGCATTTACATCATTTCAAAACATCAAGGAAGCATGAGAATAGGGTTTATATCCAATTAAATCCAATAATTTCATAATATTATTGGAAAATCTTGGAAAAACCCACATATTTGAGCTAACTTTATTTCAAGCTTGGCAGGGACATTCCAAAGAAGGAGCTGAAGTCTGCAAATTTCTTTTATTTCCTTTATTTAGTGATGTAATAATGTAAATTTTGGAATAAGAGATTTAATTTCCTGCTTAGACTAGGATGCATATCATATAGTTTGAATTTATGCAATATCCTGTTTCTATGATTCATTCATGCATTTTATTTCAAAAGCACTATGGATGTTCACGAATGGCACGTGCACCAACTCTTAGGGAGTTGATGGACTCGGTGGGATCCATATTTACGGCCCTAGTCGGAATATGGACGAGACCCAGATCCATCATCTTTCTACTAGTCACATTGAGCCTACACTCTTAGGCTATCTTAAAATGCACATCATATTTCCAAAGTTTTCAAAATCATGTGCATCAAATCAACTAAATTCTGAACATATTCATGGCCACAGTCAGGATATGTGAAGGATTTATCTTGACTTAATGCATATTTTTCCAACAAATCTCTTAGAAAATCTTTTCAAAGTGCATTCATTCACTTATGTCATTTGCATCATAAAATCATTGATTTTCTCAAGATTTTCTCAAGAAAACTTCATTCTCAAGAAATCGATTTCTCAAGAAATTTTAAGGATTTTTCAAAATCGGCTTTCCAAAGACAAGTTTTTCCACAGTTTTCCCAGGAAAATGATATTTTCTTAAGATATTCAAAAGAGTTTTCCAATCTTTCTTCAAGATCCAAAATCGATTTCCAAGTATTTCAAAAGGTAAAATTCCCAGGATTTCGATTCCCCAAGTTTTGAATTTCCTTCTCCAATGAGTTTTCCTATAAATTTTCCATCATTTTCCTAAGAAAACTCTCAAAGTCCAAGTTTTCTTAAGAAGTGTTTCCCTTTTCAAAAGGTTCATCTTTTCTCAAGAATCACTTCCATTTTCCCAAGATTTTCAATTATTTCTGATTTTTCCACATCTTTATAAGCTTTCTCATGTTTTCAAAACCCCCTGTTTTACCTGAGTTTCCTGAGAAATTGTCCTTTTTCCTGAGAGATTCTTTCCAACTCCAAATGTTTTTCTAAACATACATCATGTTTTCCAACTGGCATTTTCCAAAATCTCATAGCACATGCCTGAATTCTCTGTGCATTTAGGATAGAACATAACTTTGATAATTTCGCTAAGTCAAGCATAGTTTTGGTCCTTGGTTCGATTACCCCTGTTAAAGGCGGCAGGAACGGTCGAACCTCGTACCGACAGGTCGAGCCCCATCCCATGGATTTTCCCGCAATTTTAAAAAACGGAGGCGAGTATTTCAAAACAATTTCCAAAATCCGGTCAAGTTTGAAGCGCGAAAGTGTTTCCTCTTTCTCTCTTCCGCAAGGAAGGGAATACGGGAAAAAAATTTCGCGACGATAACAGGTTTGGCGACCGTGATGGGACCTGTCCTCGTCTGGTCAAAGTAGTGCTTGACTTAGTTTAATTATCAAAATTATGTTCACAAAATGTCAGCTCTTTACCTTTCAATATCATGTGAGCCTAGGAGCCTAGATTCTGACCTAGCTGACATTGACTGCATATAGCTTAGGCATGGTTTGGTAGGACCATATTGAGGAGAAATTTTTCATGCTCACATAGACTTAGGTCTAAACACAACTCTCCTCAATTTAGGATCTGAATGCAAACAATGTATGCTTCTTCAAAATTTTCAAAATCTATCTCTCTAGGATTTAGAGCCCTCTATTTCTTGCATGTGATCATTTTTTCAAAACCTCAATTACCTATCATTACCCGGTCTTCACGTTGCTGGGCTCTCTTCCAGAACCATAGTTCGGGACAGAGCCTCACAACTGGGCCAACTATTTGGGTTAACACCCCCCTACCACGTACCACGGGCCACAGTCCGAAGTATATCGGTAGGCGCTCAAGGATGTTGGAAAACCTTACCTTAGAAACAGAGTTGAAATTCTATGCCACGTACCTCGGATTTCGATTCGGGTATATCGGCATAACTGGATTGGACAAAGATGATCTGAACCTAGAGTTAGGATTAAGGTCCTACAGCTGTTTTCAATTGATTCATCTAGAGTCAGCCTTTTAGGGAGTGCTGAATGTGCATAAATGTTTGTGCAGGATGTGATTGTATGATTTCCTTAATTTTTTATATTTCCCAATGTTTTCCAACTTCTTAGGCCTTTTTCAAAACATCTTTATTTTCCACAAGATGTTTTCTCAAACCCTGGATGATTTCC